>NC_134489.1:103592786-103602786 GCF_040206685.1 Ascaphus truei
ATGAGGGTGCTCCAACTTTGAGGCGAAGATGATGTGGTGGCATCCCTGATGGTTCGAGGGAGTGTAGGAATTCAGGTGGATAGTTAACGGCTTCATCGCAATCCACAACTGTATCGATTGAGTTGTATTGAGTAATTGTGTTTGGAATAATGTCTTGAATTTGATGATTGATGTCATTGACAGAAGTATTTTTGGCAGCAAGGATGGCTCTTTCACAGAGCCACTGGTGGTTGTGTAATTGTGTAAGAGATTTGGATAGACGTGATGTATGAGATCTTCAAATGATGTCATCATGTGACAAAATGTGTGGGAAAAGCAAATTCACCTGATGTTAAGTCAGTAGGTAAGTTCCTTCACCTATTTGAAGAAGTGTGTGTGCAAAAAGTTGTTCATTTGAGTGGCCGAGAAGTTGGACTCGCATATTGGTTGTTAATGGAAAATGTTTGACATGTCTCCATAAAATAGAGGATTTAAGGCATGCATGAAGTTCGTCTGCTGGTGTGGATCGTGGTATGACTGGAAGTGTTTGTCTGAAATCACCAGCTAAAAGAATGACAGCACCACCCATTATTTGTTTATTGTTACGCAAGTCTTGCAAGGTTCTATTAAGGGCTTGAAGTGCTTTTTTATGCGCCATGGTACACTCATCCCAAACAATAAGTTTGCAAATTTGAAGAACACGGGCTTGGCCAGATGTCTTGGTAATATTACATGTTGGGTTTTTCTTCATGAGCAATGTTTAGTGGTAATTTAAGAGCTGAGTGCACAGTTCTTCCTCCATCCATAAGAGTGGCTGCAATGCCAGATGATGCAAGTGCAAGTGCAACATGATTGTGCATTCTTATTTCTGCAAGGAGTAAATTTATGAGAAATGTTTTGCCTGTTCCACCTGGAGCATCAAGAAACAGGATTGCACCTTGTTCGTTGTTTATGTGCTGCATGATGTTGTCATAGGTGTTAAGTTGTTGTGGAATTAACATTGGTTTTCTTGTGGCAACATATTCTTGTAGTATGGAAATATTGTATTGTTTCTCTCGCATAAGGTCTGTATTGAGTACATCGTGATGATGACGTTGGGGAGCTTCTAGACCTAATTGAAGTAGTGTTTTGTTATTGATAGAGAGACATGTATCTTCTAACAATATGAGTAGCTCGTTGAAAATGTCAGGTGAAAAGGTAACATTGAGTGATGGGTTGTGTCTCTGTGCTTTGTGAAGTATATCTTCACTCATGTGAGGTAGCGGGATAGGGGGAGGGACATTGGTGGCATGGTGTAGCGGGGTAGGGGGCCTCACGGTCCGGTTGCGGTAGGGAGATGTGTGAGGTGCAGGAGATGTGAGGCGTGCTGTGCGGTTCGTGGGAGCTACACTGTGTGAGGTAGCGGGATAGGGGGAGGGACATCGTTGCCATGGTGTGTGAGTGTAGGCCGCGGCCTCGCGGTCCGGTTGCGGTAGGGAGCTGTGTGAGGTGCAGGAGATGAGGCGTGCTGTGCGGTCCGCGGGAGCTACACTGTGTGAGGTAGCGGGATAGGGGGAGGGACATCGTTGCCATGGTGTGTGAGTGTAGGCCGCGGCCTCGCGGTCCGGTTGCGGTAGGGAGCTGTGTGAGGTGCAGGAGATGTGGCGTGCTGTGCGGTCCGCGGGAGCTACACTGTGTGAGGTAGCGGGATAGGGGGAGGGACATCGTTGCCATGGTGTGTGAGTGTAGGCCGCGGCCTCGCGGTCCGGTTGCGGTAGGGAGATGTGTGAGGTGCAGGAGATGTGAGGCGTGCTGTGCGGTCCGCGGGAGCTACACTGTGTGAGGTAGCGGGATAGGGGGAGGGACATCGTTGCCATGGTGTGTGAGTGTAGGCCGCGGCCTCGCGGTCCGGTTGCGGTAGGGAGATGTGTGAGGTGCAGGAGATGTGAGGCGTGCTGTGCGGTTCGTGGGAGCTACACTGTGTGAGGTAGCGGGATAGGGGGAGGGACATCGTTGCCATGGTGTGTGAGTGTAGGCCGCGGCCTCGCGGTCCGGTTGCGGTAGGGAGCTGTGTGAGGTGCAGGAGATGAGGCGTGCTGTGCGGTCCGCGGGAGCTACACTGTGTGAGGTAGCGGGATAGGGGGAGGGACATCGTTGCCATGGTGTGTGAGTGTAGGCCGCGGCCTCGCGGTCCGGTTGCGGTAGGGAGCTGTGTGAGGTGCAGGAGATGAGGCGTGCTGTGCGGTCCGCGGGAGCTACACTGTGTGAGGTAGTGGGATAGGGGGAGGGACATCGTTGCCATGGTGTGTGAGTGTAGGCCGCGGCCTCGCGGTCCGGTTGCGGTAGGGAGATGTGTGAGGTGCAGGAGATGTGAGGCGTGCTGTGCGGTCCGCCGGAGCTACACTGTGTGAGGTAGCGGGATAGGGGGAGGGACATTGGTGGCATGGTGTAGCGGGGTAGGGGGCCTCGCGGTCCGGTTGCGGTAGGGAGATGTGTGAGGTGCAGGAGATGTGAGGCGTGCTGTGCGGTTCGCGGGAGCTACACTGTGTGAGCTAGCGGGATAGGGACATTGGTGGCATGGTGTAGCGGGGTAGGGGGCCTCGCGGTCTGGTTGCGGTAGGGAGCTGTGTGAGGTGCAGGAGATGAGGCGTGCTGTGCGGTTCGCGGGAGCTACACTGTGTGAGGTAGCGGGATAGGGGGAGGGACATTGGTGGCATGGTGTAGCGGGGTAGGGGGCCTCGCGGTCCGGTTGCGGAGGGAGATGTGTGAGGTGCAGGAGATGTGAGGCGTGCTGTGCGGTCCGAGGGAGCTACACTGTGTGAGGTAGCGGGATAGGGGGAGGGACATTGGTGGCATGGTGTAGCGGGGTAGGGGGCCTCGCGGTCCGGTTGCGGAGGGAGATGTGTGAGGTGCAGGAGATGTGAGGCGTGCTGTGCGGTCCGCGGGAGCTACACTGTGTGAGGTAGCGGGATAGGGGGAGGGACATTGGTGGCATGGTGTAGCGGGGTAGGGGGCCTCGCGGTCCGGTTGCGGTAGGGAGATGTGTGAGGTGCAGGAGATGTGAGGCGTGCTGTGCGGTTTGCGGGAGCTACACTGTGTGAGGTAGCGGGATAGGGGGAGGGACATTGGTGGCATGGTGTAGCGGGGTAGGGGGCCTCGCGGTCCGGTTGCGGAGGGAGATGTGTGAGGTGCAGGAGATGTGAGGCGTGCTGTGCGGTCCGCGGGAGCTACACTGTGTGAGGTAGCGGGATAGGGGGAGGGACATTGGTGGCATGGTGTAGCGGGGTAGGGGGCCTCGCGGTCCGGTTGCGGTAGGGAGATGTGTGAGGTGCAGGAGATGTGAGGCGTGCTGTGCGGTCCGCGGGAGCTACACTGTGTGAGGTAGCGGGATAGGGGGAGGGACATTGGTGGCATGGTGTAGCGGGGTAGGGGGCCTCGCGGTCCGGTTGCGGAGGGAGATGTGTGAGGTGCAGATGTGAGGTGTGCTGTGCGGTCCGCGGGAGCTACACTGTGTGAGGTAGCGGGATAGGGGGAGGGACATTGGTGGCATGGTGTAGCGGGGTAGGGGGCCTCGCGGTCCGGTTGCGGTAGGGAGATGTGTGAGGTGCAGGAGATGTGAGGCGTGCTGTGCGGTTCGCGGGAGCTACACTGTGTGAGGTAGCGGGATAGGGGGAGGGACATTGGTGGCATGGTGTAGCGGGGTAGGGGGCCTCGCGGTCCGGTTGCGGAGGGAGATGTGTGAGGTGCAGGAGATGTGAGGCGTGCTGTGCGGTCCGCGGGAGCTACACTGTGTGAGGTAGCGGGATAGGGGGAGGGACATTGGTGGCATGGTGTAGCGGGGTAGGGGGCCTGGCGGTCCGGTTGCGGTAGGGAGCTGTGTGAGGTGCAGGAGATGTGGCGTGCTGTGCGGTTCGCGGGAGCTACACTGTGTGAGGTAGTGGGATAGGGGGAAGGACATCGTTGCCATGGTGTGTGAGTGGAGGCCGCGGCCTCGCGGTCCGGTTGCGGGAGGGAGATGTGTGGCGTGGAGGGGAGGGGGGGTTTGAAGAGGCAGTCTGCAGTGTTTGGTGTTGTGTGAATGTGTGTGTGTGCTGTGTTTGTGTGTAGATTCTGTACCTCAGTGGTTCCCAAACTTTTTCGGTTCAAGGCTCCCCAAGGCAATCAGAATTTTTTCAAGGCTCCCCAAGGCGATCAGGATTTTTACGCGGCACCCAAAGTAAAAACAAAGGTGTATATACATACCTAACAGTTGCAGTGCGCAGTTGGTGTCTCTCTCACACACTCTCACTCTCTCTGACCTCACTCTCTCTCTCTCTGACCTCACTCTCTCTCAGACCTCTCTCTCTCTCTCTGACCTCACACTCTCTCTGACCTCCCTCTCTCTCTCTCTGACCTCACTCTCTCTCTCTGACCTCACCCTCTCTCTCTGACCTCACTCTCTCTCTCTGACCTCACTCTCTCTCTCTGACCTCACTCTCTCTCTGACCTCACTCTCTCTCTCTCTCTCTCTGACCTCACTCTCTCTCTCTGACCTCTCTCTCTGACCTCACTCTCTCTCTCTGACCTCACTCTCTCTCTGACCTCACTCTCTCTCTCTCTGACCTCACTCTCTCTCTCTCTGACCTCACTCTCTCTCTCTCTCTGACATCACTCTCTCTCTGACCTCACTCTCTCTCTCAGTCTCCCGGTGCTGCTCCTCCAGCGTGCGCGCCGGGCCTCCCTCTCTCAGCGTCGCTGAGCCGGGCTGAACAGATGCACAAAGCCCCTGCATCTGTAATCAGCGCTGCTATAGTTCCTCTGGCCTGGGACATAGTAAGCGCTTAGGTGCTGCTGCTCGTTCTTGCTTGCTGCCGCTCGCTCTACCAGGAGCTTTTCGCTGTCCTGGCAGAGGAGACAGCAAGCGCGCTTGGTAGGCGGGTATCACTGTGTGTGTTTGTCACTTGGTAGCTGTCAGTGTGTGTGTGTGTGTGTGTGTGTGTGTGTGTGTGTGTGTGTGTGTGTGTGTGTGTGTGTGTGTGTGTATTATATAATATTTAAAAATGAAAAAAAAAAAAGACATGTGAGAATAAATTATTTATTAACATTGTGCAACTTTGATAAATATATTCACACGCACACACCACACACACATCACACACATCCATATACACCACACATACATATATACACACACATATATATATATATCACACATACATATATATCTATATCTATATATACATACATACACACACACACACACACACACACACCACACATATATATACACCACACATACACATTTTATATATATATATATATATATATATATATATATATATATATACACACCACACATACATATATACACACCACACATTATATATATATATATATATATATATATATATATATATACACACACACACCACACATACACATATATACATATATACACACACACACAGCACACATATATATACACACACACCACACATATATACACACACACCACACATATATACACACACCCTGCAGCCCGTTTTTCTCACACACACACACACACACACACACACACACACACACACACACACACACACACACACACACACCCTGCAGCCCGTTTTTCACACACACACACACACACACACACACACACACACACACACACACACACACACACTGCAGCCCGTTTTTCACACACACCCTGCAGCCCGTTTTTCACACACACACACACACACACACACACACACACACACACACACACACACACACACACACACACACACACACACACACACACACACACACACACACACACACACACACACACACACACACACACACACACACACACACACACACACACACACCTTGGTGCTGTCTGGTGGCTCTGCAGTTGCAATGCCGGGCAGGCTGCAGCCCCATTGGATGGGAGCGGTCACGTGACCGCTCCTCTGCTTCCCCTCAGAGGTTTTTTTTTTTTTTTTTTTTTAATGAGCTAGCAGCCCTTGTTTCCCGCTGCTGGCGGCCCTGATCGCGGCGCCCCTCTAGCCAAGCCGCGGCGCACCAGGGCGCCGCGGCGCACAGTTTGGGAAACACTGCTGTACCTGATTCGGCAGTCTGTGGTAGCAGACGTGAAGGTTTTGATAGCTGTGAAAAGCAGGCCAATGAGAGTCAGTGAGGGGTGGGACGCAGGCCAATGAGAGGTGTGCGGGGGCGGGCATTGGACGCAGGCCAATGAGAGTCAGTGAGGGGTGGGACGCAGGCCAATGAGAGGTGTGCGGGGGCGGGCATTGGACGCAGGCCAATGAGAGTCAGTGAGGGGTGGAACAGTGTGGCATTGGTGTTGGACGTAGGCCAATGAGAGGTGTGCGGGGGCGGGCATGGCCTGAGCAGGAGTGACAGGCCCAAGGTCCAATGCGATTGACCCTTGGGACGCAGACATACAGTGATTTCACAAATATATAGTAGACTAGCTGAGAGACCCGGCGTTGCCCGGGATGTAAATGCGTAATAGGTAGTATTATTTATAAATTGTGGAACAATAGGTGACTGTTTGTTGTAAAGGTTGGATAATAATATTGAAAAGAAAGATGGAAGAAAATGTAATACGATGTTGTATAAAAATGGTTTATTGTAACCACACCACAGTTCAATGTATATTTTGGTGCCATAAGTGATGTAAAAATGTGAGGCGTGTGTCCTGCTAGGGTGTGAGGCGGCAGGTGGCGCGTGGGTTGTGAGTGCTGTCTGCGAGTGGGGATCCTGCTAGGGTGTGAGGCGGCGGGTGGTACGTGGGTTGTGAGTGCTGTCTGAGTGTGGGTCCTGCTAGGGTGTGAGGCGGCGGGTGGCGCGTGGGTTGTGAGTGCTGTCTGCGAGTGGGTGTCCTGCTAGGGTGTGAGGCGGCGGGTGGCGCGTGGGTTGTGAGTGCTGTCTGTGAGTGGGGGTCCTGCTAGGGTGTGAGGCAGCGGGTGGCGCGTGGGTTATGAGTGCTGTCTGTGAGTGGGGGTCCTGCTAGGGTGTGAGGCGGCGGGTGGCGCGTGGGTTGTGAGTGCTGTGTGTGAGTGGGGGTTCTGCTAGGGTGTGAGGCGGTGGGTCAGTGATGTCGGTGCGTAGGGGCGGGAGGCAGCAGGTGTGTGTGGCGGCAGGTATGTGTCGAGTGTGGCGGGTGTCTGTTGAGTGCATGCAGCGGCTGTGAGGCGGTGGGTGAAAGGCAGAGGCGGCCGGAGTAAGGGCGGGTGAAAGGCAGAGGCGGGGGTGGGGAGGCGGTAAGGCGGGCAGGAAGGCGAAGGGCGGCGGGAAGGGGAGGAGGGGGTGGAGGAGGGGGGCAAGGGTTGGAGGAGGGGGGAAGGGTTAGAGGAGGGGGAAGGGTTAGAGGAGGGGGGGGGGAAGGGTTAGAGGAGGGGGGGGAAGGGTTAGAGGAGGGGGGGGAAGGGTTAGAGGAGGGGGGGAAGGGTTAGAGGAGGGGGGGGAAGGGTTAGAGGAGGGGGGGGAAGGGTTAGAGGAGGGGGGGAAGGGGTGGAAGTGTGGGAGGGGAAGGGAGGGGAAAGGGGTAGAGGGGAGGGGAGCGGAGGGGGTGGGAAGGGGGGGAGGTGGTGGGAAGGGGGGGAGGTGGTGGGAAGCGGTGGGAAGGGGGAGGGAAGGGGGAGGGGGGGCGGTGGGAAGGGGGGGTGGCGGTGGGAGGGGGGTGGGAAGGGTGGGGAGGCGGTGGGAAGGGGGTGGGAAGGGTGGGGAGGCGGTGGGAAGGGGGGGAAGGGGGTGGAAGGGGGGGGGAGGCGGTGGGAAGGGGGGGGAGGCGGTGGGAAGGGGGGGGGAGGCGGTGGGGAGGGGAGGCGGTGGGAAGGGGGGGGAGGCAGTGGGAAGGGGGGGGAGGCGGTGGGGAGGGGGGGGGGAGGCGGGGGGGAGGGGGGGGGAGGCGGTGGGAAGGGGGGGGAGGCGGTGGGAAGGGGGGGGGAGGCGGTGGGAAGGGGGGGGAGGCGGTGGGAAGGGGGGGGAGGCGGTGGGAAGGGGGGGAGGCGGTGGGAAGGGGGGGGAGGCGGTGGGAAGGGGGGGGAGGCGGTGGGAAGGGGGGGGGGTGGGAAGGGGGGGGAGGCGGTGGGAAGGGGGGGGTGGGAAGGGGGGGGGATGTGGACAGGAGGGGGGGGGCAGTGGACAGGAGGGGGGGGGGCAGTGGACAGGAGGGGGGGGGCAGTGGACAGGAGGGGGGGGGGCAGTGGACAGGAGGGGGGGGGCAGTGGACAGGAGGGGGGGGGCAGTGGACAGGAGGGGGGGGCAGTGGACAGGAGGGGGGGCAGTGGACAGGAGGGGGGGGCAGTGGACAGGAGGGGGGGGCAGTGGACAGGAGGGGGGGCAGTGGACAGGAGGGGGGGCAGTGGACAGGAGGGGGGGGGCAGTGGACAGGAGGGGGGGGCAGTGGACAGGAGGGGGGGCAGTGGACAGGAGGGGGGGCAGTGGACAGGAGGGGGGGGGGGCAGTGGACAGGAGGGGGGGGGCAGTGGACAGGAGGGGGGGGGCAGTGGACAGGAGGGGGGGGCAGTGGACAGGAGGGGGGGGGCAGTGGACAGGAGGGGGGGGCAGTGGACAGGAGGGGGGGGGCAGTGGACAGGAGGGGGGGCAGTGGACAGGAGGGGGGGGCAGTGGACAGGAGGGGGGGGGGCAGTGGACAGGAGGGGGGGGCAGTGGACAGGAGGGGGGGGCAGTGGACAGGAGGGGGGGCAGTGGACAGGAGGGGGGGGCAGTGGACAGGGGGGGGCAGTGGACAGGAGGGGGGGGCAGTGGACAGTGGACAGGAGGGAGGACAGTGGACAGGAGGGGGGGGCAGTGGACAGGAGGGGGGCAGTGGACAGGAGGGGGGGGCAGTGGACAGGAGGGGGGCAGTGGACGAGGGGGGGCAGTGGACAGGAGAGGGGGGGGCAGTGGACAGGAGAGGGGGGGCAGTGGACAGGAGAGGGGGGGCAGTGGACAGGAGAGGGGGGGCAGTGGACAGGAGAGGGGGGGGGGGCAGTGGACAGGAGAGGGGGGGCAGTGGACAGGAGAGGGGGGGGGCAGTGGACAGGAGAGGGGGGGGCAGTGGACAGGAGAGGGGGGGGCAGTGGACAGGAGAGGGGGGGGCAGTGGACAGGAGAGGGGGGCAGTGGACAGGAGAGGGGGGGCAGTGGACAGGAGAGGGGGGGCAGTGGACAGGAGAGGGGGGGGCAGTGGACAGGAGGGGGGGGGGCAGTGGACAGGAGGGGGGGGCAGTGGACAGGAGGGGGGGGCTGTGGACAGGAGGGGGGGCTGTGGACAGGAGGGGGGGGCTGTGGACAGGAGGGGGGGCTGTGGACAGGAGGGGGGGGGCTGTGGACAGGAGGGGGGGCTGTGGACAGGAGGGGGGGGCTGTGGACAGGAGGGGGGGCAGTGGACAGGAGGGGGGGGCAGTGGACAGGAGGGGGGGCAGTGGACAGGAGGGGGGGCAGTGACACACACACACACACACACACACACACACCCGTGATGCGCCCTTTCTCAGTTTCGTGCGGCGCCACAGGTGGGGGGGAGGTGGGGGAGCGACACCTACCTGTACTTCCGGCCGCCGCCATCTTCTTACTCGGCGCCGCGAGGGAGGAAGGGGGTCCGCCATCTTACGCGCCACGTGGCAGCCTGTTCCCCCGCCGGGGACGGAGTGGAGCGGGAGGGAGGTGAGTGGAGCGGGAGGGAATGGAGCGCGAGGGAATGGAGCGGGAGGGACGTGAGTGGAGCGGGGGAGGGAGTGGAGCGGGAGGGAATGGAGCGCGAGGGAGGAAGGGGGTCCGCCATCTTAGGCGCCGCGTGGCAGGCTGCCTGTTCCCCCGCCGGGGAGGGAATGGAGCGGGAGGGAGTGGTGTGTAGCGGGAGGGAGTGGTGTGTAGCGGGAGGGAGGTGAGTGGAAGGGAGGTGAGTGCGGGAGTGGAGCGGGAGGGAGTGGTGTGTAGCGGGAGGGAGTGGAGTGTAGAGGGAGTGGAGCGGGAGGTGAGTGCGGGAGGTAAGAGCGGGAGGGAGGTGAGTGCGGGAGTGGAGCGGCTTCCGGGCGCGTCTTAGGTGG
>NC_134489.1:103907786-104007786 GCF_040206685.1 Ascaphus truei
ATTTAATTCACTACAAATTTATGCTATCCTGTTGCAATTCTGTCCTTTCTCAAGCTACACAAACCTATTTCTTTCCATTAATCAACACTCATAAGTCTACCCCACACAAATTCTTCCTTCATCTCACCCCAGGACTTTTGCTGACTATTTTTAAGAAAGAGGTTGAATCCATACACCAGAACATTCCCTCTTCTTCCTCCTATCCTACTTTGCTTCGAACTCTCTACCTGCTTTCCTTGACTCTTTTTCCACTGTCTCAAAAGAGTGTCACCATCACTGTTGATCTAGTCTTCTCCCTCTAATCTGCTACATTTCCATTCTCCTTCAAACATGTAATAGTTATACCATGACTCAAAAATAGCAAGCTTGACCCTACCTCTCTTTCTAACTACTGAACTTGTCTTGCATTCTCCTGTTTGCTCCATTTTCTCACACCCATTCTCTCCTTAACCCTCTACAATCTGACTTCTGCACTGCTCCCTCCACGGAGACAATTCTCACTAAAATGTCTCATGACCTATATGCTGCCCAAGACAGAGGTCATTACACTCTGCTCCTATTACTCCACCTCTCTGAAGCATTTGCCTCTGTGGACTACACTCTTCTCTTTTCTCTGTACACACTCTCTCTAGGTGACCTAATAACATCTCTTAGGTTTAAATATCACCACTATGCTGACAACACCCTCATTTACTTTTCAACCCTTGACCTTACACCTGCCATACAAACCTAAGTTTCTGAATGTCTCTCTGTTATCTCATCCTGGAAGACCCTCTTTCGCCTTAAATTTAACATGGCAAAAACAGAGTTCCTCATACTTCCTCCCAAACCTGACCCTATTATCTCCTTCCACATTACTCTTGAATCTTCCATCCAGTAGCTCAAGCACGCTGCTTAGGGGTCACTCCCAACTCCTCTCTCATATTCTCCTCTTTCATTCAAAACATTTCTATAACTGTCGCTTTTTCCTCCACAATATCACAAAGATACACCTGTTCCTCTGTTGCTCAACTATTAAAAACTCTGATTCAGACCCTCATTCTCTCCCCTCTTGATTACTGTAATCCCCTGCTATCCCAGCTTCCTGACTTTCACCTGTCTTCCCTACTATCTATCCCAAACGCTGCTGCCAGAATCACTCTACTCTTTAAACTCTGATTCTGCGTTTCCCCTCCTGAAATTCCTCTCCTGGCTTCTAATCAAGTCCTACTGTTTCTGTATGCTCTCCCTACCTACCAAGTAGATTGTAAGCTCCTCAGAGCAGTGACTTCTCTTTGCTCAACTTTTACTTTTATGTCTGGATCACTTATTCTATGACCTCTTACCTTTACCATTTGATAACTATATGATTACGACATGCACCACTCCTGTGAAGCGCTGAGCCTATTAATGGCGTTCTATACATGAAAACATACAATACAATATATACTTCAAACAATGCTTATGAGCTTTTACCCATATTTTTAAACACAAAATATTCCATGTGTTTTTACTGGTTACACACAATACAGAACACACACAATACAGACACCCAAAGAACATAGACACAAACTTCTCTCCTACACAGCGAATCAGCTTCTCATATAAATAACCTGCTTTTATTCTCTTTCTAGTTGCCATTAGAACAGAAGGAAAAAGAATATTTTCTGGTTCAAAAGACCTATTCTTTTTCTTCTACTCTCTCTCTTAGGGCTGCTCTGCAATTACTGGCAACATGTCCTACCTTTTTACACTTATAACACTTTCTGTCCCTTCCAAACACTTTCTGTCCCTTCCAAACAATATACACACAGTCTCTAATTGTATCCCAATTTCTGCATATAAACCTGTCATAAAAATAACCCTCAATATCTACTTCCTCAACACCACATATGCCTTAATTATCTATCGGCAAATTCACTTGCTATTTCTTTCCTATTCACTTTCTTTTTCACTTGTTATTATATTAACTTCTGTCCTGGCAATGGTAAAAATTAATACAGCGGGACCCTTCTGTCCCTCAACATAATTCTTTTGACCCATATTAACGTAAGGTATGTTTCCCTGTTGGATTCAAAAACACACGAGACGGCGCTCCCTGAGCCTATCAATCCCACAGAAAAAGACCCCTCTTTCATTTAAACATCTGCGCAATTAGTTGATAATAGTACAAACAAAAACAGTGCCATTCACTGGCCAACAAAATATATTTATATTGTCTCTTTTCGTTCTCTGTATTCATTCTTTATTATCTTTGTCTGCAGACACACAATCTTTGAGAATTTTTGATTTCCCATTATTCCCCTGTTACAGAAATCAAATTTAATTGACCTGTACAATACTTCTTCGGTTACAGAAATCAAATTTAATTGACCTGTACAATACTTCGGCTACAGCAATCAACTGTTAATTGACCTGTACAATTTAGCGTTACAATAATCAACGCAAGCTGATTACGTACAACTCTTTTGGCATGTTATTGTTCTGAATAGTGTAAATATGCAGATAAGGACCTGTCACGAGACTGTTCCCCAATCACATTTTCTCACCATAACTATACCAAAGAAAAACTTGAATCACTTCAGCGGGTCCAACCCAGTCCTGATAAACCTTATACTTTTATAACATGGATACAGATAAGACTTTCTAACCAGATCTCCATGAATAACTCACTTGGTATGTAAATGACAAAACAGAGCAAATGTACAATCAGGGACCCGTCCTGCTCAGACAACAAAAATATTTATCACAACCCAGGACGGTCTGAAAACAATCCCTTTAAGCACAAAAACACTCACTTTCATCACCAAAACACCAAAACCTTTAACGGGACTCTTACCTTAGCCCCTAACAACTCTTAACAACTCTTACACTTTAAAATGAATACAGGAACAGAGAATAATAAATTCACGTGAAACTGCTAGGGATTCTTACTTGTCACATCAGATAAGACACCGTTCAAAAATCAGCTCCACGCACCACTCAAAACAATTTAATCAGGCTGTTTGTCTAAAAAATGTAGGTAGCCTTACCTTGATTCATATGTGAGCTCAGGTTTGAGTGATGGAGGAGTGATTCATCCGGGTGCTCGATTCCGATGATATTGAGTCCCTATTCAGGCGCCATCTGTGGAAAGCGTAAATAAAAAACACAGTGTGAGGTTATTTTGAAACAGAATAACACGTGAATTTATTCAAGTCAAGTGCACAACGGAGACAGCTTCAAAACAAAAGCTCTCTAAATAATAACACGATATGCCATATATTTATACCCTAAATCCTAAAGCTCCACCCCTTTATGGGGGGGCTTGCACGTCACTAAACATTACCTCATTTTGTAATACATAACAATATTAAAGTTGATGTCATTTTGTAATACATAACAATATTGTATAACTACCTGTCAGCTAGAAACCATTCTGGGGTTAAATGGGATGTGCCTATTCTGTCGCCTAGCAATATGTTATGAGAATAAATTCTACTGCAAGAATCTAAACTTATCTCATGGGTTCTCATAACTTTTAGCCTGTTTACACTTTCAATTTGAAGCTGATTGGATGAGGAAGAGTCAATAAGAGCGAAAACATTCCATTCCTGTTTCACACATTTGTTTATACAGAAATGTAACACAGAAATTAAGACTCACAGAGACAAGACAAGATGGCGGATTGAAATATTCACACAAAATGGCTTCATCCTAAATGCTGTTATGTTGTTATGCCAGACCCCCTAATATCTCATCTTTGTCAATATCATATCACATGATAGGCTGTGTAACATCAAAAGCGTCACATCATAAGTGTACATCAAAAGTGTCTGCAAGAGTTAATTTTGGAGTTCATATCTCTGGATGTTTTATTTCTATCTTTCTATCTTTAATCATGGATGCATTCTGAATATCTGGATTAACATTCTGATTGATCTCTTCACACAGGTATGTGTCATTGAGCTGCATTCTACCAAGAAGGGAAATTAAGATTGAATTGGCTTTTGGGGTATGTGTCATTGAGCTGCATTCTACCAACCAGAGAAATTAAGATTGAATTGGCTTTTGGGGTATGTTTGGTGATCTGATTCCTATCATTTGAGAGAGAAATGATAATCTAATGAACTATTTTGTAAGTCTGAGTTGATTAGACAAACCCCTCCCTTAAGTGTTAGTGAAATGCATGTGAATAGGGTACTTAAGTTACTGTAGCATGGCTGTTTAGCCATAAGGCTGTGTAATATCAAAAGCGTCACATCAAAAGTGTCTACAAGAGTTAATTTTGGAGTTAAAATTGGAGGTGAAGATTGGAGGAAGATCTGGACTCTGCATTACAACTTTGCCACTGTGAGACATTAACTTTTAACATCTGTGATTTATTTGTACACTTTTATCCTCCAGTACCTTGGAACTCTCTCCTCCTGCATCTCACTATGCCCTCCCTATTTCTTTTTCTGTTTACCGTTTCATCACTCCTTTGTTAACATTTCTGTTATTTACAACATCTCCACTCCCTACTGCACCATTATTTATACACCTCTCTCCCAACAACTTCTTTACCCCTCAATAAAAAACACCCACACAAATGCTCTATTCACACCCTCTATCTACTCCTTCCTGCTGCTGGGGATCTCCCCTAAGCCTGAAGCCAGACATACACACCTGATCTCACTCATGCCTCCCTGCCACCTCTTCCCTTGTAAATGGTGTTAACCTTTTCATTTAACACTGACCTTCCTTAAATTTTACCCCACAAATCAAGCATCCCAATAGCCTGCCCTCATGGCTAAGGTCCCACACTCAGTCACTCCTACCACCCATTGTGACCAAGCACTGCCATCTACAGCACTTACTCCCTCACCTGTTGTCTCTGTAAGTTTCCCATTAAACCTCTTAGATATTAAGCTCTTCGGGGCAGGGACTTCCTTTCCTATTGTCTGATTTTGCTGCACTTATTGTATAATTATATTTCCCTGTACTGTATTCTTTGTGAAGCGCTGAGTACACTTTTGGCGCTATATAAATAAAGACATACAATACAATGAAAGTGGTTATAGTACAAACACTGTGTGCTTATTTCCCCCTGTCTGATCTCAGCCACATGTGGCGTAGCGATTATCAATAAAGGGCTCAGCCCCCCCCCCCCCTCAACAGTAGGTATCAGTCTGGGGACAAGACGTTAGAGGGGTTACATTAACAAACCCCCAGCCTGATTAGCCTTGCTTCTATATTTAGATAGAAAACATTCTCTTCTCTCAAATGAGTTCTATTACTCAATGATACTGTTACAGTCCTGAAAACTTGATTGGGACACTGTCGCACGGATTTCAATGGGAGTTTCCATGCAATAATGCTCTGATCGGCACTATCATAGTTTAATCAGTAACCCCCACATGTGTGTTCCAGTTCAAAACAGAATGCTCACAAGGTCAAACAGGTCTGTAGCAGACATTGTAAAATGATGTTGTGTTGTGCAAATACAGGAACAGGTTCCCTGCTGTCTCTGCCAAGCTCCGATGATCTCTTCTGCGGAGTGCAGGAAAGGCTAATGAGCAGAGCTATTTCAGTGTGAGCTAATGAAGTATGCAACCATTTGTTATTGCTATTAATTTAGAAAGAGAAGCTTACCTCAGCAATCACCGGCTTCATTATTATTTAGGAGGCACTTGTTGAAATCCGTGGGACATAATTATGCCGCAAAACAAGATGTTCTAAAGGAAGTATACGTCCTCCGACAAGCCAGGTAACACTCCGAGACATATGCTCAGGAAGCTTTCTTCTGCTAAGCGCTGCTCCGTGAATCCCCCATAAAACTGGGCAACAATAAAGAACATTTTTGCTTAGGGAAATATCTTTACAATGAGTGAAAGACATACATCTTTTGAAGCAACAGTGCAAGGAATAAATATCTATATTTCTGCTATAATATTTGTAGTTTTAGTCCATAACCATTATTAATAATCATTTCTGATTGTTGTGCCGTAAATGGAATATGTCTCTCTTTGCAGTTATCGCTTTTTCAGAAACTATAGCCTACAGATGTATTATTTTTTTTAAATTGTTTCTAACATGTTTCTGGAAGAAGTGTATGTTATGCAGATGATTTTTGCCTTTTTTTTTACCATTTAATGCAGGGGTGGGGAACCTTTTTTCTGCCAAGGGCCATTTGGATATTTATAACCTCGTTCGCGGGCCATACAGACACAGACAGGCAGGCACACGGCAGGCACACGGCAGGCACACAGCAGGCACACAGCAGGCACACAGAACCCCGCACCCCTACCTATGGTAGTTGCTGCTGCTGCTGGGGGGATCGTGTACGGTGGATGCTGGGGTAAGTGCGGGGGGAGCTGCTGGAGAAGCATGGGGGAAGTGCAGGGAATGCTGCGGGGACTGCTGCGGGGGGAGTGCAGGGGAAGTACGGTGGCTGCTGGGGGATCGCTGGGGCTAATACGGTGGCTGCTGGGGATCGTGTAGGGCTGCCGGCGCCTCACACCACCTCCTCCCGATCGGGCGCGCGGCAGCCATTTTTTTAAAATTAGCGCGACCCCGGTTATAGCAGTTGCCTTAGCAGGGCCAGACCAAATGATTTCGAGGGCCTTATACGGCCCTCGGGCCTGACGTTCCCCACCCCTGATTTAATGGGACAATCCAAGTCAATTTTTCTTTTTTCATTTGTTTAATACAGGATTGAAGCAGGGCGTCTCTGGAGCTAGACCCTATTAATTTCTGCTCCGGGGACCCCCTGCTTCCGTAGATACTTACCTCAGTATTGTGCACCTGCACCCACTTCAGGGTTCACGTTATGGCCGCTTTCCAAATCTCCTGGGCCCTGCGGCCAATTGGAAGCCGTGTTGTCACCCGGTGCAGCTTCCTATTGGCCCATGTGACGAGGGCGCTTTAAACTGCAGCAAACTGAAGACGTACCGGCACCCCCTTCAGAGGTAAGCAACTCCGGAAGCAGGGGGTCTTCTGTGATGAAATTAATGGGGTGCAGCTCTGGAGAACCCCTGCTGCAAACTTGTATTTAAAAAATCAAAAGGATCCCAACTCCAGTCCTCAAGAACCCTCAAAAGGTCCGGTTTTAAGGATATCCCTGCTTCAGCACAGGCGGCTCAATCAGTGGCTCAGTCATTTTTTCTGAAACACTTGTGCTGAAGCAGGGACATCCTTAAAACCTGACCTTTTAGTGGTTCTTGAGGACTGGAGTTCAGTACCACCACTTTAAGGAATCAGAATGGATTATGTCCATGGGCCTTTGCTCGTACGGAGAGGGTATAAACGACACCCTGTAAAGTCGCTTTCCTGTGCTGGAGAAGAGATCAAACATCCCGCATGGGAAGAGGCTTCATATCTTATTGAATAAGGGTCTAAATGTTTAAGATTCTTTTTTTCACAGTACCTATGCCCCTTTACAGCTTGCTGTGTACACATTTCCACTAAATCCTTTAGCATATGTGGAATATTTTGAATTATACCGCACTGTACATAGCACACTATGGCCAAATTGTTATCACAGAGTTCATACTAGGACGGGCGGCATAATAAAATAAAGAAAAACATTTTGCATACTTATTAGCCAGGCAAAAGGACTTGGACTAAAATGTTAAGTTTATCATCGTTGTATTTAATTCTATGTTGCGTACATATTTTTTCTCAATAGAGAAGCAGCGTTCAAAGGCCACTTACTGTACCAACATGCTATTTGAAGGGGTTAAGAGTAAGGATGGACAGGTTTGCGGGCTCAAAATCTTAACGTAGTGAATTTGGGAGTTTGTTCCGATGTCCGGGCCGAGCTCCGGAGCAAATGTTTAAATCCAAGCTTTTTTTTTTTTTTTTAATGACATTTGGTGTTGCGAACTAAACTTATGTATAAAAGTTCGAATTTCCAAAATATTCGCCCAAAAGTTTGAAAATATTCTTGCGTATTGTACATTTTTTCAGAAACAGGATTTTTTTGTAGAAGCAAACAAAAAACACCAGTAAAAGTGTCCAAGTACTGTATTAATAAGCTGAATTTAACAGTTCTCAAAAACAAAAAAAGAAGTGAATAATTATCCAAGGAATATTTATGGATAGGATCTTTGTTGTTTTACTTGCTTTTTTCTTTTTTTTTCTCACGTGATACGTGCTCATTTGCATGTCATTTCCCAGAATCCCTAGCTGCAGTAGAAGCACTGTATGCCAAGAGATAATGGGGAAAGGCAGAGTTGCAGACCTGTCTGAGACGGGAATATGCTCGCAGGTGATATTTTTATTTACTTTCTTCGGAGATAAACACTGACGTAATGACTTTTCTGCGGGAAGTGTGAGCCACTCGATAAAATACAGACTTGTTTTGTTTTCAAGCTTTTCCAAAGTAGCTGCGAAATGCTCTGATGCGTTGAGTGATTGCTGCTGCGCCTCTTATATTGGAGACAGACATATGATTGCAGGTTGGGACCGTGATGGCAGTAATCTAACTTTCAGAAAATAGAGGCTAATTTCTTCGAATTAAGAACTGAAAAATAAGCGGTTTGTATGAACACTGACAATATTGGTGCTTTTTCTACAGCATGAAATGTCACTAAAACCCCTTTTATTGCTTTTTCTGAATGCATCTGATTAATACTTTCATTCCACCGGACAAAATCATAACACCTATTACCACCACGGTAGAGCTTCTCCGTGTGTGATTAGGGGTAATTGATCTGTATTTGAAAGTTTACTTGTTGACAGCTCCAAACAACACAGAAATGTCTGAAAGTACATTAGAAGTAACACAAAAGAGTTTGCTGAGCAACTGTGAGAGGCTGAGCAGCAATCCATTTGTCATTGATGCAACGTAGGTGTGTGTTCCATGGCTTGTAACGTTTGGTGATCCAAGGGAACTTACAGCTCCCACAGATTGATTTGGTTCTGTCCTTGCTGCTCCAATTCTCACATTCTAAGAGGATTTACAAAACGACTGCTTTGAACTTTGCAGTCAGCCCCAGTAGGTTAATCAACATCTTATCTTGTAAGGACATGAAAGGATGACTGTCACTGCAACTTTTCACTGCAGGATATTTTAGTTATGGGTAACCCCAGGGGGGAGATGGGGGGGGGGGGGTGGCTGTTCCATTCTGCCACAATCAGCTTCTTATGTGACTCAGGAAACTGGCATGGAATAAAATGCGCTTGTATAAAAACAACGTTTATCATGTCTGTTTTGGGTCAAATATGGGATGGAGATATATATATTACTTAAATGTCATCAAGTGAAAATCAATTACTATGATGAATACTTTAATTGCTGATTTTTGTGTGTATTACAGGAGATAATGGAAAATAAGATGTGCATTGCCTTGATATATATATATATATATACAGTATATATATATATATATATATATCGTGGTGATTACCTACTCTTATCTCATTTGAGCAAATGTCAGTAAGCCAACCTCACACTGATGAGACCCATCAAGGTTGAAACATGTCTGTGAGTGGGTTAACTGACTTTGCATCTCCCAAGTCCTTGCTTAAAAGCTGTGTTTAAAGCAGCATGCATTGACTAAGGGTTGCTCATGTAATGTGAGCATGAGATAAAAAGTGGCACTGTGTGCTCATTTGCATGTCATTTCCCAGAATCCCTTGCTGCAGTGGAAGTGCTGTTTGCTGGATGATAATGGTGAAAGACAGGGTTGCAGACCTGTCTAAGACATGCAAATGAATATACAGGAATATTTACAGTTGCTATATATATATATATATATATATATATATATATATATAGCCCTGGTCTTCCGCTGCTCCTGGAGACCCCCCTCCTTTGGAGCAGCGCGGTCGCGGGTGCTGCCGGAGCAGGCGCCGGACCCGACGGCTGCTTCCAAAGGTGGGAGCCGTGCGCTACCTCCGAGAGCGGGTCGGTTGCCGGGGACGCGATCGGGCCGTTGCTAAGGCCGCGGTCGCGTCGCTAGGGTCCCGGCGGCTCACGGAGCAGGGCGCCGCCATTGTGAGTGTTGTTGCGCATGCGCAGGACTGTCAGCCCCCAGGGTGCCATGGGGTAGAGCCACATGACACCAGGGAGCCAATAGGGCTGAGGATGACTCTGCAGGTGCAGATAGATACATTTCGCGGGCTTGGAGCATGCAGGTCAGTCAGACCCAGGAGCAGCCAAGGGAAGGAGGTAGGGTGCAGGAGTCAGTGACTCCCTGCACTAGGCCAGCAGCCCCCAAGGCTCAAGATAGTCCTGAGTCGCCCAGTAGAGTGAGTGTTGCCAGGGACAGCCCTAAGGATACGGGCTCTGTCACTTACATTAGTTGGAGCTGGGAGCAGAAGGGGAAGGAAGGGTGCAGGGAGCGAGTGAAGCTCCTGCACCATGTAAGGTCCCCCACATCCCAGGTAGGCCCCAACTCCCCACCAGGTTAGTGGGTAAATGCTAAGGGACGGCCAAGATAGGGACGCTGCCCTTAGTGAGTGTGTGAGTGCTGTCTTGTCAGGGTCACGGCTGGTAGTGCTGTGAGGTCTGACAAGAAGGCACAGTGGTTGTGCAGCAAGTTTGCTGTTCGCACCCAGTAGGTTGCAGCGCATTGCTGCAGGCGCTGGGAGTTATCAGTTAGAGTCAGGACTGGGAAGAGTTAGGGGAGCGGAGCAGGCTATTAACCCCTTAGGTCCCAGATAGGTCCTCACTCCCCAGTTTGTGGTGCTACAGGGACAGGCCCTAGGTTAGGGACCCTGTCACAGTAGCGCTAGAGTTAAATAGGGACACAGCGGACGCTGCGTTTCCCGTGAAGAGGTTCGGGCTCAAGTCGGGGCCCACAGAGACTATCTCCAGGGTGGGATCGCCCCTGGGGTCCGCGTGCAAGGAACCAGCTTGGGATCAGACGGAATCACCGAGCGACAGATCCTTTGCGAAGCCGTTGCTGATCTGAGCACTGGAGTGCTCGGGCAGGTACTTTAAAGCCACAAGTGCACCAACTGGCCATTAGCTTTAATAGTGACTGCGCAGTCACCTATATCCTATCTCTCTACAAGAGTGCGGGACATTGGGTGGGGATCATATGGACACGGGGTGGGATCACCCGGTGTTGAGGGAAGCGTCCTGCGAGGCGCAGTAGCTAGTGTCTCCTCCAGAGAGGGACACCCGTCATTCTGTGCATGTTAATGGTGTGTTATGTTTCCAAGTAAAGGTGTTCGTTATCATACCTATGGTGTGTGAGTATTCGTATGTGTCCTGCGAGGAACCATTCCTGCTCTGCTATGAACCATCGCAGGTGGAGGCGCTGCACCGAGTACAAGGTTACTCTTATTCTTAATATCATTGCCCCAGGTTCCCCGTGGCGGAAGCTCAGCCCTCCTGTGAGCCTAACAGGTAAAGCACCACACCTGGTAACAATGTATGTTCTCCGCACCCACACTATATATATGCGATTGGGTGGGGTGGAATACCCGTTACATATATATAATGGAAATATTACTGTATGCTCATTTGCATGTCTTAGGCAGGTCTGCAACCCCGCCTTTCACCATTATCACCCAGCACACAGCACTTCCACTGCAGCAAGGGATTCTGTGCCACATTTTGCTTCAAAACTATTAATATATATATATATATATATATATATATATATATATATATATATATATCAAATGGAAATATTACTGTATGCTCATTTGTATGTCCTAGACAGGCCTGCAACCTCGCCTTTCACCATTATCACTCAGCATACAGTGTTTCCACTGCAGCAAGGGATTTACACTAAAAAAAAGTTATTTACACTATAAATATATATATATAAAAAAAGTTATTTACACTATAAATATAGTGTAAATAACTTTTTTTAAACAAGCCTGCTGATTTTAACAATTGCCATTATGCCATATTGCATTTAAGTCTATTTTTGCCCATTCCTGGGCAAAGTTCAACATTACTGAAAATGTTATAAAAAGTGCAAAATTAAGAGGAAAATCATTTAAAATGTTGAGAAGTGAATTTGACATTCACACAACTGTTCAATTCCCCAATAAAACAGCATTATGTGCTGATGACTGCTTGTTTTTTTTTTTTTTTTTTTTTTTGATGTTTTATAACGCTCATCTTTTTTTTTTTAATTTTCTTTTTTCCTGTATTGGCATCTTGCAAGGTACATGCATGTGGAAAATACAGGTAACAATTACAGCTTAGTAAATGATTATAGGTCATAGGCACATGACAGTGAAGTATTTTGAGACGCTCAATAAACCTTTTTTTTCCCTATTTTTGTAGTAAAAAGATGGGGGACAATGAGGAACAGGTAGATAGTTGGGAACGACATGGGGACGAAGAGGGGAGGGGGAGGGAGGGGGAGAGGGGAGATGGAGCGGGGGCTGGAGTGGGTGGGACTCCCGCCCCCCCCCCCTAGCCCGGGGGAAATTATAGCTGGACCAGTGCTTGTAGTAGAGATGGGGTGCCTGAGTCTGGCAAGGGTTCCCAGGTTTTATAGAACTGAGGCATTTTCTGCTTCAGCATGGCTGTCAGTCTCTCCATGTTCATAACCATATCTATTCTCTTTATGACTGTTCTTCTAGAGGGGGCTTTTATTTGTTTCCAGGCCGCCGCTATACAGCACCTAGCGGCTGTTAGGATCGCAGAGGTTAGTGTGGCCACTGGGGCGGGGAGATCTTCAATTGCTCTTCCCAGCACGTAGGTCAGGGGGTCCAGGGGGATCTCTATCCCAGGGTTTCAATCAAGGGACTCTGGATCCTGGTCCAGAACCTCTGGATCTCTGGGCATGCCCACCAAATATGGGGCATGTCCCCCCTTTGACCACATCCTCTCCAGCACACATCTGTGGTGCCTGGGAAGATCTGGCTCAGTCTATTCGGGGTCAGGTACCATTGGAATAGGATTTTATATATGTTTTCTTTAGTGATTGAGCAAATTGACGTTTTGGTGGAAGCTTCCCAGATATCCTCCCAGTCCTCCATATCTATTGGGACGTTTAGGTCCGCGCTCCATTTTTGCATATATGTATGTGAGGGTGGGGGGTGGGAGGCCTCTATAGTTCTATAGATTTCAGAGATTAATCCTCTCTGGTATTCCCCCTTTAGGCAGAGGGTTTTGAATCTGGTGCGTACTGGGAATTTATGGTTAGGAGATAGGGCTCGCAGGAAGTGCCTTATCTGCAAGTATTTGAAGATGGGAAGGTCTGGGGAGGAGAGGTTTTTTTGAGCTCTTGGAAGGAAAGAACCTCATCGCTTTCCAGCAGATCCGCAACCACTCAGATGTTTATGTCCTGAAATTGACCAAATTGGGTACGGGAGTACTCGGGTGGGACGTTCGGGTTCCCGAAGATGGGGGTGAGTTGTGAGGGGGATGAAGCTAGGCCATGTTTCCCTTTGGTTTTAGTCCAAATAGACCACGTGCCCCTCATCGCCCCAAGCTCAAATCTCATGGGCCTCCTTTCTTTGTGAGCTTGAGACCATAGTAAGGCCGGGAGGGGGGTCGGGCCGCGGGGTGGGTTTCTATCTCCAACCAACAGTTGGAGGTCGGAGGGTTATTCCAGACCACCGCCTGCCTTAGCTGGGTTGCCTGGTAATATCTAACCACATCCGGGGCCCCCAAACCCCCTCTCGTCCTTGAAGCCAGCAGCACCGATCTCGGCACCCTTGGTCTGCGCTGCTTCCATATAAAACGGAGGATGTGGGCCTGCAAATTCCTAAGCTCCACTAGCGGGACTGGGACTTGGAGGGTTTGAAAATAATATAGTAAGCGGGGGAGGATGTTCATTTTAGTAGACACATTTCTTCCAAACCACGAGATCTGATAGGTATGCCAAGTCTCCAGGTCTCTTTTGATCTGGCGGAAGAGGGGGGGTAATTAGCTTGATATAGCGAGCTGTAATAGCTGGCTATTTTTATTCCTAAATATTTAATGTGGGAGTTATTCCATCTATATTTATAGTTGGCTTGTAAGAGTTTCCACTCGGCTCTGGGAGGGAGATATTGAGCGCCTCGGACTTGTACATATTTATTTTATAGTCGGATACAGGGCTAAATTGGTCCAACAGTTTCTGTAGATTGGGGAGGGAGGTATGTGGGTCGGCAAGGGTCAGAATGACATCGTCAGCGAAGAGGGAAATTTTGTACTCCTTATCTGCAATTGGGAAGCTTTTTATGCTGGGTTCGGCTCTGACCCGGGCTGCCAATGGTTCTATCGATATGGCAAATAGTAAGGGGGATAGAGGGCAGCCCTGTCTGGTTCTGTTTTGATAGTTATTGGGCTTGAGTGTCCGCCTGGGAGTTTTAGGAGAGCGGTGGGGTTGTTGTAGAGGGCTCGTACCCCTTCGAGGAACGGCCCCGAGAAACCGAACCGAATCATGGTTTGGTCGAGGAAGGACCATTTGATACGATCAAATGCCTTTTCGGCATCAAGGCTTAGGATCACAGCTTGGGACTTGTTAAGGTGGACGTGGTCTATAATGTCGATAATTTTACGGGTGTTGTCAGAGGCCTGTCTTCCTGACACGAAGCCCACTTGGTCTATATGAATCAATCTGGGGAGAATAGGGATCAGTCTGTTTGCCAGGATCTTGCTGAAAAGCTTGAGGTCTGTGTTGAGTAGGGAGATCGGTCAATAGCTACCACATTGTAGCGGATTCCTTTCATTCCTTGTGGATGATGGCAAGGTTGGCGGCCGAAATAGTATTTGGGATTGGTTCACCTTCTAAGAAGGAATTGAGCATATCAAGTAGGTAGGGGGAGAGGGATGTTGCGAACTTTTTATAATATGCGTTAGTAAATCCATCGGGGCCTGGTGTTTTAGCTTTTTTGAGAGAGCTAATGGCTTGGGACAGCTCTTCCTGGGTTATTTTCTGAATAAGGAACTCGAGCTCTTCCTCTGATAGGGAAGGGAGATTGCATTGGGTTAGGTATTCCGCTGCTATTTTGGCGCTGTCCTGTTCCTGGCCGGGGGGGGTGAAGGTTATAAAGTTCTTCATAGAATTTTGCAAATTCCTGCGCTATTTCTTTTTCATTATAGGATATTTGCCCATTTCTGGTGCGTATTTTTGTGATCTGGGCTTTGGTTTTTACGCCTCTGAGCTTTGAAGCCAGGAGTTTGTCTGCTTTATTGCCCCTGTCGTAGAACTTTTGGTTAGTCCATTTCAGCGCCCTCTCTACCTCGTCAAGCTGCAACAGTTTAAGCTCTGCCCTTATTTTATCTAGTGTTCTAACACTTTCTTTGATGGGGTCGGCTTATGTTGAAGTTCCAGGGCTAGGATCTTTTCTGTGAGTTCTTTTTGCGCTTTAAGTTTCACTTTTTTCTTATAGGAGGCTAAAGAGATGAGGTCTCCCCTGATGGTAGCTTTGTGCACTTCCCAGAGCATTGCTGCTGCTGAGACCGAACCCCTATTTATTTGGAAGAAGGTGTTTAGTTTTTGTTTAATTGACTTACCCACCTGGGGGTCGTTAAGGAGGGAATCATTCAGTTTCCACTTGTACTCTGAGCTTTTGACGGAGAGAGGGTGAGTTCGACAGGGGCGTGGTCTGACCATGTGATTGGGCCTATGTTGGAGTGGGAGGATGCCTGGAGAACATTGTTGGTACCTAGAAAGTAGTCGATCCGCGAGTAAGACTGATGGGGAGCTGAAAAGAACGTGTAGTCCCTCTGGCCAACGTGCTGGGCCCTCCAGATATCCGACAGTGAGTGGTTACGTAGGATCTCACGGAATTGTTTGGCCTTTTTCTGTGTCTGAGCTGTGTGTGGTGTCTTGGGCAGAGTGGATTTGTCTTGGTCTGGGCAAAGGACCATGTTGGCGTCTCCAACTAGCAGTAGCGAGGAAAGAGCCGCCTGGTCTAGCGAACTAAGTAGATTCTGGAGAATTTGTATTTGGTTGTCGTTAGGGGCATAGATGTTCAGTATGGAGATGGGGACCCTGACAGGGTACCTTGCAGTAATAGATAACGTCCTTCTGGATCCTATGTTACCTTTGTTAGGGCGAAGGGGATGTTATTTTTAATTAAAATGGCTACGCCTCGTTTCTTGCTTTGGGAGGATGCGAAGAACGCTTGGGGGAAGGTGTGCTTAAATGTGTTGGGTGGATCTGGGGTGTTGAAGTGGGTTTCCTGGATACATATAATGTCTCCTTTGTTTTTTTTTAACTCTTGGAGGGCCAGTTTGCGCTTTCTGACCGAGTTAAGGCCCTTGACGTTCAGTGAGATGATTTTGATTGACGCCATTAGGGGGGGCTAGGGTTCCCAGGGATAAGCCCTGGGTCCCGAGTGATTCCCATGTCGGGGTTGAATGGGTCCGCTAAATAAGGGGGCAAGAAGCCATCATGTAATCCCTGCAAGGGCCTCTGAGAGTATTCAAGGCCAGGCAGGGGGGAGGGAAAGAGGGGGGAGGGGGGAGGGGTGGGTGGACACAAGGGGGAGAGAAAGAAAGTGGGCTCTCCGGGAGCCCAAAAGAGTTTCCGTTCGGCACCGTGGTGACAAAGGAAGGGGGCAAAACCCCCTGGAGAACTTTCCAAGTCGCCAGGCATGGGGTGAGACCAGGATACGAGGTCCAGCACCCTCAGTGTTTGAGGCATGGGGGGGGGGATAGCAGGAGCAAGGAGGACAGGGCGACAGCCCATAGACCAATCGGGGTGGCAATTTTGGAAAAGCGATGAGATCTGCTGGGGTTTTTTGGGGGAGCTGGGGGAGTGAGGGGGGGTGGGGGGTGGGGGATGGGGGGGGTGAAAGGGGAGGGCGGGGGGGGGAAGGGAAAGGGGGGGTGGGGGAGTGAGATGGGAGAGGGGAGGGCAGAAATACCTCATATTTCCTGGATCATACATAGACTGAACATCTGTGCTAATGGTTCAAAGGCCCGAATGGGCACTTTAGGTCATGGTAAATCAGCATTGCAGGTACGTACATAAATCAGATAGAATCGTTATGATCAGTCGGATTCTTGGTTTGGTGTATGGAAGGGAGGCGGGAGAGGGGGAGGGGAAGGAGGAGGGAAGAAGGAGGGGGGGTGATGGAGAGGGGGAAAAAAAGGGGGGGGAAAGAGGTGGAGGGGGGGGAAGAGGTGGAGGGGGGGAGGGGGAAATGAAGGGGGAGGGGGGGAATGAAGGGGGAGGGGGGGAATGAAGGGGGAGGGGGGGGAATGAAGGGGGAGATGACTGCTTGTTTATTCCTTAGGCCTCGGGCATGGTCAGCGCTTATGCCCAATGAGGGCGAACCAGCTCCGTGACGTCACTAGCCCGCCCCCGGCCCGCCCCCTGACGGCGCGCTGTGTAAGGCCAGGGAAAGCACCGCTTCCCCTGAGCCTCAGCGCGCCTCAGCACTATTAAAGGCACTATGTCCCAGGCCCTACACTGACAATTCTTTCAGCACTCTGGCCATCTTTTCTCTTACCTTACTCCTAAGGACAGGTTCCACATCATGACTGCAGCAACAGAACGTTACCATGAACTACATGCACCGGTGGAGATACTGGCTCGGGGCAAAATAACGCTTTAAAGAAATTAGGAGATATTTCAGAAAATGAATTTTATTTCGTTTTCCAACTGATGCAGTTAAGAATTAAACATCATATATTTATGATGTATATATTTATGATGTTGACACCTTTTTAACTAAACATGTTCTTCATAGATGTAAGTGTGTGTGGATGTAGAAAAATACATCTTTCAATTCAATGGTTACTGTGCAATGATGTTTGGGTCCCATGGGCTTCTTGTTGAGTTCTGGGTCTGGAACAGTGTGCACAGAACACAATGCTTGGAGATCTGTGACCGAATTCATTGCTTAACATTTCAGTTTTGTACAGTAATTGACTTCTGCCAATGTAATGGTTAAACAGGTACCAACAACTGGAAAGGCCACAAGGCGTGAAATTAGGGTCACTGTACCCCGCCTTTATGAATGCAGTGCATGTGCTTGGGTGGCTTGTTGATTCCCTCATTTCTTTTGGACTCTGGGGGAGGGGAGCACGTACTAGTTGTATATTACAAGGCAACACAACAGCCTCCCGTGTGTCACCAAAGTTGTATATTTGTGTGATTCTCATTCAGTTAGGTAACCCTGACGAAGGTCTCTTTGGGGACCAAAACTACCATAGTGTTATGGACGGTGCTGGTACTTTAAATACTTTGCTTTTGAGAGAGACAGAGTACATACACACCTCTAGAATTCAAAACTAGTGATCAGGATGGTTGATAATCTATACGTTTAAAGCTGATTAAAGATATGAGTATCTGTAAAGCTTATACATTGAACTGTATGGTGAATGAGGCTCAGTAAAACATGATATAAAACATGTAGCACATAAGCACAAGAGAGGACAATTGCTGGTTAGAGAATGAGACTTGGTTCCTGATTTTAAGGAGCAGTCTGGTCACTGCACAGAGGGGAAGCAACACAACAGAAAAAGTTCACTAAACAATAAACAACCATCTCTCTCCGATGTCCTCCTATAATGAATGAATGCGCATCACATACATATATATTGCTCTCTCACCTCTTCCACCATCAAACCCGCATATTCCTCCATTCCTCTTCTGGGGATTTTATTACTATAATGATGTTTTTTCACTTTGTCCCTGCTTGGAAGGGAACAACAATCTCACTGCTGTACTTCTGACTCGGGGGGGGGGGGGGGGGCAGAGGGGGGCTGAGGATCTGGTTACACAGAGAAGCTTCTCAACACTTGAAGGATTGGGTGCTGCCCCTTTTACACTGTGGGGTGGGGGGAGGGGGGTTCCTGGTAATTGCTGAACTCTTACACATATATATGCACACTGTGTGTGTATGTGTGTGTGTGTATGTGCGGATGGAATGTGCAGGATGTGGGGGGTGGGATGGGCAGGGAGATGCGATGGGCAGGGGAGGTGGGATGTGATGTGCAGGGGAGTATTGTGTGTGTATGTGATATGCAGGGGGTGATGTGCAGGGGATGTGATGTGTGTGATGTGCAGGGGAGGATTGTGTGTGATGTGCAGGGGAGGATTGTGTGTGATGTGCAGGGGGGGGGATATGTGTGTGTGTGTGTGTGTGTGTGTACGTTAGCAAGAAAGCTTTGAAAAAGAAAACCTTCTAAATCGGGAGCCACGCTCAGACCGCGTTATAAGCGGATCCGTGTTTAGCGGATCGCGCTATAACGGGGTTGAGCTGTAGTAAGACTTCAGTACTCTTCAAAACGCAAAAAGGTTTTAAAAAAACACGGATCAACTTTTCGTTCTCACAAGAACCTTTGTCAAGATATGTGAACGTTGATCCATGCTTATTAAAACCGTTCTACATTTTCAAGACCACTGGAGTCCCACTACTTTCCTTTTCTAGTTGTAACCCATGTTTCCCCCTCCGGTCGCAGATTGGACCTCTAGGGCGTAGTGAGGGCTGGCTACGTGTTTGTTGGTGGTGCATACCTGTGAGGAACAGGAGGGCCTGAGTCTCTCGCATTGGTATTGGGGATAACAGGGACAGGCTTCTGGGGTATATACAAAATACACAAAAAACACAGCGCACAACGCTCAGAGTGTATTAAAAGATATATTAAAAATAACCAACAAATAAGGGTAAGTATTGTGCGTACATCAAAACAAAATTAAACAGGCATGTCAGGGGTTAATGTTACCCATGTACCAGACAGATCGCCAATTCGGATGTCATCAACGAAGGTACGAGCAGTTCCCCGTGTCTCGGCCTCTCGGTCCCAAAGTAGAGCCTGGATAGTCCCACTCGCAATGGTAGAAAGTCCAGCAAAGTCGTGGTGTGCACGAGTGGTGTCGTGGTATCAGTGAATTCTTTCAATAGCTGGATACACGCTTCTCAGCCCACCGATCCGGCACTTCCGGGTTTGTGACGTCACTATGAAGCGACAGTGCGTCGCGATCTTTCCAGTCACCGAGTGAGCTCACAGTAGTGTGGTAGAGAGTCCAATGAGCTAAAACAATTCGAACCTTTAATCCAACGCGTTTCAAAACCTTATGGTCTCTTCAATGTCCTCATTTTGGTCCCTATACTAAAAAATAGGGCTCATCATCGTGATCCTTTAGTCTAGGGTTAAATCCCTTGTCATTTATCTGTTTCTCTCTAGTGCCGAGTTGTCATTTGTTCCTTTTAACTTATTTATATTTTTAAATTGATATGTGCTTCGTGCTTCTTTTTCTAAGATCAAAACGCCCTGTATACTGTATGCTTATTTGAGTCTGCAGGTGCTTACAATACTATGTTTGTATATTCTAACATTTTTCTCTTTATTTTAGAGCCGTTTTTTCCTATGTGTATTAATGCATTATTGTTTGTGTGATTAAAGTTTATTTTGTTGTTGAATTGTTGCCTTTATTAACCATCTTTGTTGTTACCCATGGAGCCATTTGTCTCCTCCTCGCTTCCTCTATATTGGCTGAAACATCCAATTGATGGGCCAATCAGATGTAAGCGTGGGGTATTTCAATGTTGTTTGGATTAACCATTCATTAAACCCTGATGAAGAGACCGTAAGGTTTTGAAACGCGTTGGATTAAAGGTTCGAATTGTTTTAGCTCATTGGACTCTCTACCACACTACTGCGAACTCACTCGGTGACTGGAAAGATCGCGACGCACTGTCGCTTCCTAGTGACGTCACAAACCCGGAAGTGCCGTGTCGGTGGGCTGAGAAGCGTGTATCCAGCTATTGAAAGAATTGACTTATACCACGACACCACTCGTGTACACCACGAGTTTGCTAGACTTTCTACCATTGCGAGTGGGACTATCCAGGCTCTACTTTGGGACCGAGAGGCTGAGACACGGGGAACTGCCTGTACCTTCGTTGATGACATCCGAATTGGTGTTCTGTCTGGTGCATGGGTAACATTAACCCCTGGCATGCCTGTTTAATTTTGTTTTGATGTACGCACAATACTTACCCTTATTTGTTGGTTATTTTTAATATATCTTTTAATACATTATGAGCGTTGTGCGCTGTGTTTTTTGTGTATTTTGTCTGAACTTGTAGGGGGTGTTTTTGAGCCATCCCTGGTATCACAGCTGCAGACGCTCCGATTACACAGTGTCCATGAGGTCACGTATTGATTTATACATTTATCACTGATTATCACTTCACGCTTGTGTATTGTTTGTAGTTGCGCACCTATTTTCACTTCTATTCACCTTCTGGGGTATATGCCTTCATCTTTAGTGGTGGTGGTGCAGTGCCTCCATCTCTGGCGACAACCTAGGGAATAGGCTGGAATCCTCCCAGAGAAGCCCTGGTCCCAGGGCGAGAGATTCCAATCTCACACACAGTCTCTTTTGTATAAAACAGCAATGTCTCTTTATTGTCCTTACAACAGCACACAGCAGCAGTTCATGCACAGCAGCAGTCCATATGCAGTGTACAGAATGTCGGCCTCCTCTCCTTTTCCTCCAAGCTGTATCCCTGCAGGATGGGCTGTATGGGGTTCCAATATCCCCCCGACACTCACCCCTAGGGTATACCCTCTGGGTGAGGCAATATTCCCCCCTCACCCCTTGAGTAGGGTGAGGGGCATTGGTCCACTTAGTTTTATCAGCTCTAAACAGGCTGGTCTGCTGCCTCCTCTCCAATCACAGGTGTCACTCTAACCATGGCCTCTCTGATCAGACACACCAGCACTCTCTGCTCCCAGGACAGAACTACTTGTCACTTACAGGAACAGGCAGAATTAACTTTAGACAGCCCCACCCCTCATGATGTCAGCAGGACCTCCCCTCTGTCTCAGGCCTGCATACAGAGTCAGGGGCCTGCCTCTATCACTCAAGGCAGGGCTTGAAGCGGGGGAAAAACCCATGATAACTACTGGCGGCCTGCCCTTAACAGGACTTACATCAGTAGGAGAAAGATATATAGCCCCCATTTCTTACCGGGGCTACATAGTTATCTGTGGTTTTGTATCTATACTGGACTTTTGCTCCTCTGTACTGCAAGGGCACCTATTTTGGCTAAAGCTGTCAGGTAATGGCAGTGCTATTGGCCACTTCCGACTGTGCTATTGGCCACTTCCGACTGTGCTGAATCGGGTCCATCATTTCAGAAAGAGGGAAATATCAGTGCATCCGATTTTTGGAAGTATGAACCGGGTCAGAGCAGAGATGAGCACGGGGATTGGAACAGAACATAATGGGGAATTCTAAAACAGCACCGCTAAGTTAATAAATATGAACAAATAAATCATATCAATTATATTCCACAGCTATGTATGTTGTGAGCAAGTTTTTAATTCTTTATTATTTTCTAGGTAGACAGTTTATACATTAATGTCTTTTCAAATAGAATCTAGAATTCATAAAGCCCAAACATGATTAGTATGGGAAACCCGTAAAGGAAAGTTGATAAACCACTTGAAAACTCCCATAATTAGGCTTCTAAAGAAGGTGCTCGAAAATCACAGATAGATAGAAAAGAAAAGCATTATACACGGTTTCTTCAGAGAGCAAAGATAAAACTTTTGGAACAGAAAATCCTATTTTTATTTGATAAAAGAAACAACTAAGCTTATTTTAAATTGCACTCTTCATCAGGGGTAAACAATTAAGTGTCAGTAAGAATAATACTTTGTCATTTTCATACAGCCAATGGCGAAGCAAGTGACACAAAGACAAATGTTCCCTGATAATATTTCATAATGCTTCAGTACAAAATTCATGATAGCAACAACATCAAAGCATATGTTCTTCTAAATGCACTTTGAAGATTGCAATACCTTTCTTTTTATGGATATTAAAGTAACATGAAAGTAGTCCTCTCATGGATGCAGCCCTGAAGAGCGGCGTGCAATTAACCCTTTCCCTCCTGGATTACTATGGTATCTTTTGCGGGAGAACTCAGGGGAATGGAAAATTTTAAGGACCACTAATGTGACATCCACCAAACTTAATAGGAGCTCTGTAAAGGTGGTCTAGAAAAACGTTCCTGCTAAATAACAAGTATGATAAATATTGGGCGTTCACATTTCATGAAAATGTGAAGGCTCCCCAAAAAGTGGCACGTGAAGGCTCGCCAAAAAATTGGTACCTGCTGAGATCTCATTAGTGGATTGGTGCCTCAAATTTGCTCAATATTCTCTTACTTTCCTAAGACAATAAATAGCAAGTCAGGCCTTATGTAGAGGGTGTCTATGCAATGCTGCAGCTGAAAAATAAATATAAGTATTACAGTAAAAGGAAAAATGTTTCATAATTGGTCACATTGTCACCAATTGGATGTTAGAGGTTGTGTAGAAAATATTTAATTATGCAAAAATAAATGTTTGTATTTGTGCTAGCAGAAGGTAGGCTGGAATTCATAGAATGGCAGAATATATTCAGTGTTCATTGCCTTAGAACAGAAGTGGCCAACTCCAGTCCTCAAGGGCAGAGATGGGGGAATTTGCCCAAATCCGTTTCCAGGGTATTGTCACATTTTCAACCCAAAAAGTAGTTTTTGCGATATTAAATCTGCAAACGGATTTGGTCAGTTTTAATCCTCTCGGATTCATCAAAAACCGCCATTGGATACAATCTGTGGACGGATTGGTAGAATCCAATCTGCGGAGTCAGCAATCTGTTGGAGTATTCTGATGAATCCGCTGGGTCAGCAATCTGTTGGAGTATTCTGATGAATCTGCGGAGTGTATTGGTAATAATAATTTTAAAAATCATCTAAACGCGAATCGCCCTTTTTGAGATTGATCCGCTGAAATCCGCAGACAAAAGGAACCAGCTGATTCACTGCGGATCCAAAATCACCCCCTAAAATATTGCCCATCTCTGCTCAAGGGCCACCAACAGGTCAGGTTTTCAGGATATCCCTGTTTCATCACAGGCGGCTCAATCAGTGGCTCAGTAATTATGACTTCACCACTTGTGCTGAAGCAGGGATATCCTGAAAACCTGACCTGTTGGTGGCCATTGAGGACTGGAGTTGGCCAGTGCTGCCTAAGAACCTGTGCAGTGCATTGCAGATGTCTCTGGCAAAGGTTATGTGATAATAGCGCATTTCACCTCTCGGGTATCCTAAGGCCTTGTGCCTGTTTTATACGACACCTTTACTCACCCCGGGGAAAAAGAGAAATATCTAATGGCTTGTTTAGCTCCGGAGATTGAAAGCAATGGATCCCGATCTATCTTGTTCCATGTGTTATCACTAAAGATGTGTGAAAGTGATATAAATGAACTGTCATCTTGCTATGGATATAGATTGACTGTTAGAAAACAGATAATGTTTTAGAAATCCTGGGTAAATATGAAACTCATCATAACTCATCATCCCGTCTTGCTGAGCAGCAAGATGTAAAGTGCTGAGCGTTCTGTATTTACCAGCTTCATTCTTTTTTTTTAACTTCATGTCTGATTTGGTATTGAGAAGACTTTATTGATGGCTGATTTACGGATGGTGATCAGTTTAATCTCCCATTCCATCAACCCCCAGACACTCTACTAATGGGCAAGATATAAAGGAGACCTTTCACTTATGCCCTTCAGAGAGATCTCTTCCATAGGATGATGCAGAGTAAACAGGAACTTTATACGTAGTTAAAACCAACAGTATAAAGACTGAGTGTTGGGTTGTGGTTTGGGACAGGGTTTTCAATCTTGTTTTCCCCTTGACCCAATTCAGTTTTTATGCCACAAATTGCAGAAAATGTATGAAGGGTTAAAATGATGTGTGCTGGTATTTTACTTTTGATTCCCCAAAGAGTGTGACTGTCTGCTCAAAATCCTCTTCTCATTGGTGCATTGACATACAGTATAGCGACAAAGATTTTACAATATTTTTCCGTGGACGGAACCGGCCTTGTATACAATACTCATGAAATACTTAACATACTAACTAGGAAGTGGTGCTTCCAAATATAACGAGTAGCAAGACAGAAACAATCATATGTATTCCCAGTTAAACAGACAATATAAAGTATGTAGTAAAATCCTTTAAAAAATTGTTAGCCAACTTCTTCCAGTAACCATTTCTTCAAAGATTATATTTTCTATTTAATGTGGCAGCCAAGAACGGTGGAAAGACAACGTTTCACCGGGTAAAAGGTCCACATGGGACCTGAAACATTGTATTTCGACTGTTCTTGGCTGTCACATTAAATGGAGAACTTCATTATGAACTTGTGAGTAGAACTCTACTGTGTATCTCTGTCTAAGAGGAGACCTGCACTTTGTAGAATGTGTTTGTCTATGTTCTGTTGGCTGCACAAGCCAGACACTCCTCGCCTAAAACTGTTTCCCCGCACTTTGAAAGTCAACTTCTTCCAGTAACCATGAAATCCTCAACATCCCCATTCGTCTTACAGCTAATTTTCCTATCCCAGAAAAGTGCAAAAGACAAAATGGACAAATGTAGGTACTTTATGTAATGCTTTAATACTTTTAATAACCACCTTTCATTTTTGTTTTAAATGTCAAACATGTAGCCATTTCATTTTGGTGCTGGCCCCACCGGCAGTGAGCGGGTTAAGAACCCGGAGAGACTTTCTCCAAATATTAGCACTTTCTGCCGATAGAGCAGTTATTACTGTCAAGGTCTTACAATTGTTATCTCAATAGCACAGTCCCAACATCATTTACAGCGGGACTTCTTGTGATGATAAAAAAATAACACAGTTCCATCTTCCCTTTCATTTAATTTAGTGATAGTGGTTCTGGACAATATCAGATAAGGGACCTGTGCTCACATAGCAGGAGAAAGGCTGTGTGCGTCTTGCCTTTTAGTTGCCTTTTTTCAGCTCTTTAATCCTTTGCACATCTACAAAACCAACACATATTCCAGCTGGCAGGCCAGTTATATTGTTTATTTATTTATAAAATATTTTACCAGGAAGTAATACCTTGACAGTTACCTCTCGTTTTCAAGTATGTCCTGGGCACAGAGTTCTGATGACAGATACATGGTTACAAATACATAGTTACATTAAGTGAACAGGGTTATACATTATATACATGCACAGTTAGAGATAATATATGTTATAGGCGTATGTAACAATGGTTACAAATACACGGTTAGATTAAGTGAACAGGGTTATACATTTTATATAAAGACGTTGCATGAACAGTTAAAGATCAAATATGTTACAGGCGTATGGGGGAATAGCCACAAGAACGTTTCGGAAACCGCACACTCAGATAATCCAAGACATATATTTAAACTGGAGAAATGAATTAAAATGATGCATGGGTAAAAATGAACGAGAGAGTGAGAGGGGTAGCATGGACACAGAGGGCAATGAATTAAAGTGCATGGACATGAATTACCCTATTTAAATACCATACAGGTATGCCCCACCACCAAAAAGGGGGGTTTGAGGCACAATAACATTTCTTATGCGTAGCACTGCTCCCCCCGCCCCTCTGGGTGATCGTGCTATTGCTACAGGTGTCATCGTGCTAAATACCTGTGAGGGTCCAGGAGAGATGAACTTCTTCGATGGTAAGGGGAAAATGGACAGGCTTTTGGTGATCCTTAAGGTTCTTCTTGTGGTGTCGGCTCCTCCAGTCACAGCAGGCTCGCCGTTTCTTGGAGACAGTCCCCATCATGACAGATTTCTTACATACCCTACCCAATAGACTGTCACTTAGGCAGGGGTATAAAAAGGATTCTTTATTGAGGCAGCCACTGCAGTTGATATTACAGTGCATCATCATCTTTTAGGATTGGTCCCAGACCTCTGGATGGTACTGGCCTTCTAGCAGTGTTGAGGCCTTGTGCTCTATTCAGATCTTGGGGAGGCAATCAACCCCAGGGGGGCTGAATGCCTGTCTCTCTCTCCCAGCCGGGAGAGACTCAGAGCTCCACTCCTCTACCCCATGAGGGTGGAGCTGGACTGACTATAATTTGGATTGCCTCCTCCTTAGTGCAGAAGGGGAGCGGACCTGGGCTGCACTGTGATTGGGTAACTCACAGACCACGCCTCATCTCCACTCCTGCCACTCAAGGAGGTTGCATGGGGGAGGAGGGGGGAGGGGGCTAAACCCACAGGATAGCCTGACACTGCCTGTAGCTACTAGGACATGTGACAGGAGGCAGAAAGTATAGTCAGGACCAGCCATGGCTACATATGTATCACTGACATTGTATGAGGTGAAATAGACAGAAACTTTCAGGCATAAGGAGAGACTGTCCTAAAAAGCTTACAATCTAATTTCAGTGCCTGAAAGACGGAGAGATGAAGTGACTTGCCTAAGGTGACAAGGAGAGATGACCCCAGGATTCACACTGGGGTCACTTGCTTTAAATGCCGGTTTCGTCACTAAACCACATTATATGCCCATGATGTACATGATCTCAGGCTCTTGAATTTGGTATCGCTCCCATGATGCTACCATCTAGTGGGACGAAACCTTCAGAAACAATAATATTTCTAGCACTATCGCTCGAGAGATATTACTACAGTATCATCATTTCACTCTCTTTCACATCCCCAACGGATCATCCTATTTACTTCACAGCAGCTGGATTGAAACAGCAATCGATAAAGTAGCATGTTTAGAATAAGATTAGTGTCACATATTTTTGAAGGCAAAATTGTCCTTTTTACTTTCCACTCACATACACATCAACCCCATCTAGCTTCTTGTTAATTTAAATATCATAGAATCACTGCCGAAAACTCAGACAGGTCATCTGAACACAATACAGTTCTCAGGAGTTGTCATCATTTAATGGCAATTGATTTTTGATTTTTTTTTTACCCTGTAAGTGACAGGAGGAATTAACAGTGTTGATGCTGATTAAGAGATAAGAGAGTGGCAGCAGAAACAGAGATCTTAATCGGGTCGACACCGTAGAAAGTCTTAAAAGGTGTCAACAAAATATGCGCTTGTTTAATGGAATATCACAGATTGCATCTTTATATCATGGAATTTTCTCTAAGAGGAAATAGCATCTGGGATACCAATGGAATAGATACTTTGAAGAAAGATGATTTGCAACGCTGTTATAGAAATCTGGGGGTTATGTCACAAATCTTTAATGAAGTAGACTTTATCTCTTGGGTATTGGTATTGCATGTTTTATCTAGGGTTCAACCAATCATTATGATTTGTAATGATCTTCACACTTGTATGTATGTATATTTATATAGCACCATCCATGTACATAGCGCTTCACAGCAGTAATACGCAGGACATAATATAATACAGAATGGGAATAAGTGCTTCAGACATGAAGGTAACAATAGGAAAGGGAGTCACTGCCCTGAAGAGCTTACAATCTAAGTGGTAAGTAGGGAGAACTTACAGAGATAGCAGGAGGGGGTTAATGGTAAGTGCACCTCTAAGGGGCCAAGGTCAGTGCATATGAGATGTGTAGCATCAGCAAAAGGAGCTACCCAAATGCTTCATTAAAGAGGTGTGTTTTAAGAAAGGTCCTTACGGTGGAGTGAGAGGATACAAGTCGGATATTGAGGGGAAGGACACTCCTGAGGTGTGGAGAACTGAGTGCGAAAGGTTTTAGGTGGGAGAGGATTTTAGATACAAAACAGGTAGACAGAAAATATCCTTGAGCAGAACGCGTTGGGCAGGTGTGTAGCAAGACACTTATTTATGGGTGTCCACGTAGACACCCCTAGTCATTACTCCATAAAGATGTCTTCACCATGCTGGAGAGGAGTTTCAGTCCCATTCAGGAGAATAGGTGTGTGATCGGGAAGACGTCTTCACAGCATATTTAATATGACACTATATTACTGTACACTGACGCACTCAAACACAAGTACAGTATATGCCCTCAAAGTAGGGTGACCAGATGTTCCGGTTTAGCCGGGATAGTCTCGGTTTTTAGGGCTCTGTCCCGACTTTTTCGGGTGCTGTACCTGTTTTTGGATCCTCATGGTGAGCACCAACTGCACATGTGTGATCGGCACTTGCTGGATGCTTGTGTGCATGCGAGACCGGCAAGCTCAGATTGCACATGCGTGACCGATAAATGCCATTCGCGCATGCGCAATTGGCAAGTACCGATCACGCATGCGAAGTCAGCGCTCACTGTTTGCGCATGCGCAGACGTGGAGCACCAACAGCGCATGCATGAGATTTGCCCTGATTTTTTTTCCGGGACATATATGGTCGCCCTACCCCCAAAGTCCTGTATATCAGAAATTTATTTTACCTTATTTTTCTTTGATATCTAATTGAAATGCCCTTGATTATTTGACCACCTTCTAGATCAGATATATAAATAAGCTGTTTCTCGAGGAGAAAGCGCAGCACTAGCGTGAAACACGTGGGAGGACCTTTCTGCATTAGATACTACCTATCTATCTACTATATATTTGTGAAATCACTGTATGTCTGCGTCCCAAGGGTCAATCGCATTGGACCTTGGCCCTGTCACTCCGGCTCAGGCCATGGCCGCCCCCGCACACCTCTCATTGGCCTACGTCCAACACCAATGCCACACTGTCCCACCCCTCACTGACTCTCATTGGCCTGTGTCCAATGCCCGCCCCCGCACACCTCTCATTGGCCTGCGTCCCACCCCTCACTGACTCTCATTGGCCTGCGTCCAATGCCCGCCCCCGCACACCTCTCATTGGCCTGTGTCCAACACCAATGCCCTAATACAGTGTTTCCCAAACTGTGCGCCGCGGCGCCCTGGTGCGCCGCGGCTTGGCTAGAGGGGCGCCGCGATCAGGGCCGCCAAAAGCAGAGGAGCGGTCACGTGACCGCTCCCATCCAATGGGACTGCAGCCTGCCCGGCATTGCAACTTCAGTGCCCGGCATTGCAACTACAAAGCCACCAGACGTGTGTGTGTGTGTGTGTGTGTGTGTGTGTGTGTGTGTGTGTGTGTGTGTGTGTGTGTGTGTGTGTGTGTGAAAAACGGGCTGCAGGGTGTGTGTGTGTATATATGTATATATGTGTGGTGTGTGTGTGTATATATGTATATATGTGTGGTGTGTGTGTGTGTGTGTGTGTGTGTGGTGTATATATATATATATTATATATATATTATATATATATATATATATGTATGTAGAGTGTGTGTGTGTGTGTGTGTGTGTGTGTGTGTGTGTGTGTGTGTGTGTGTGTGTGGTGTATGTGTGGTGTATATATATATATATATATATATATATATATATATATACAGTATGTATGTATATATGTGTGGTGTGTGTGTATATATGTGTGGTGTGTGTGTATATATATATAATTATATATATATTTATATATGTGTGTGTGTGTGTGGTGTGTGTGTATATATACAGTATGTGTGTGTGTGTGTGTGTGTGTGTGTGTGTGTGTGTGTGTGTGTGTGTGTGTGTGTGTGTGTGTGTGTGTGTGTGTGTGTGTGTGTGTGTGTGTGTGTGTGTGTGTGTGTGAATATATTTATCAAAGTTGCACAATGTTAATAATTTATTCTCACATGTCTTTTTTTTTTTAAATGTTTAAAATATTATATAATATACACACACACACACACACAGCTACCAAGTGACAAACACACACAGGGATACCCCGCCTCCCAAGCGCGCTTGCTGTCTCCTCTGCCAGGACAGCAAAAAGCTCCTGGTAGAGCGAGCGGCAGCAAGCAAGAGCGAGCAGCAGCACCTAAGCGCTTACTATGTCCCAGGCCGGAGGAACTATAGCCGCGTTGATTACAGATGCAGGGGCTTTGTGCATCTGTTCAGCCCGGCTCAGCGACGCTGAGCTGCCTACGCTGAGAGAGGGAGGCCCGGCGCTCACGCTGGAGGAGCAGCACCGGGAGACAGATGTCTCCCAGCAGCACTGCAGCGTCACCCCCCCCCCTCCCTCCCCGCAGCACACCGGCCCTCCCCCCACGTGGCACAGGCCCCCGCAGCACTGACCTCCCCCGTGCAGGGACCGGGCCGTTCAGCCACACCCTCCCCCACCCCCCCGTATCTGTGTGTATTTATTTGTGTGTGTGTGTATATCTGCATCAGTGTGTGTGTATCTGTGTGTATTTATTTGTGTGTGTGGTGTGTATTTATTTGTGTGTGTGTGTGTGTGTGTGTGTATTTATGTGTGTATTTATTTGTGTGTGTCTGAGAGAGAGAGTGAGGTCAGAGAGAGAGAGAGAGAGAGAGTGAGGTCAGAGAGAGTGAGGTCAGAGAGAGAGAGAGAGAGGGGGGTCAGAGAGAGAGTGAGGTCAGAGAGAGAGAGAGAGAGAGGTCAGAGAGAGAGAGTGAGGTCAGAGAGAGAGAGAGAGAGTGAGGTCAGAGAGAGAGAGAGAGTGAGGGTCAGAGAGAGAGAGAGAGAGTGAGGTCAGAGAGAGAGAGAGTGAGGTCAGAGAGAGAGAGAGTGAAGTCAGAGAGAGAGAGTGAGGTCAGGGAGAGAGAGAGTGAGGTCAGAGAGAGAGTGAGGTCAGAGAGAGAGAGAGAGAGAGTGAGGTCAGAGAGAGAGAGAGTGAGGTCAGAGAGAGAGAGAGTGAGGTCAAAGAGAGAGAGAGAGTGAGGTCAGAGAGAGAGAGAGAGAGAGTGAGGTCAGAGAGAGAGAGTGAGGTCAGAGGAGAGAGAGAGAGAAGAGGAGAGAGAGAGAGAGAGAGAGAGAGAGTGAGGTCAGAGAGAGTGAGGTCAGAGAGAGAGAGAGTGAGGTCAGAGAGAGAAAGAGTGAGGTCAGAGAGAGAGAGAGTGAGGTCAGAGAGAGAGAGTGTGAGGTCAGAGAGAGAGGGAGGTCAGAGAGAATGTGAGGTCAGAGGTCAGAGAGAGAGAGTGTGAGGTCAGAGAGAGAGAGAGTGTGAGGTCAGAGAGAGTGTGAGGTCAGAGAGAGAGAGAGAGAGGGAGGTCAGAGAGAATGTGAGGTCAGAGAGAGAGAGTGTGAGGTCAGAGAGAGAGAGAGTGTGAGGTCAGAGAGAGAGAGTGTGAGGTCAGAGAGAGAGAGTTCTGAGAGAGAGAGTGAGGAGAGAGAGTGAGGTCAGAGAGAGAGAGTGCGGTCAGAGAGAGGTCAGAGAGAGAGAGAGTGAGGTCAGAGAGAGTTAGAGTGTGTGAGAGAGAGTGAGAGTGTCTGAGAGAGACACCAACTGCGCACTGCAACTGTTAGGTATGTTTGTACACCTATGTATGTATGTACACCTTTGTTTTTACTTTGGGCGCCGCGTAAAAATCCTGATCGCCTTGGGGAGCCTTAAAAAAATTCTGATTGCCTTGGGGAGCCTTGAACCGAAAAAGTTTGGGAACCACTGCCCTAATACTTCCACACTGTCCCACCCCTCACTGAGTTTTGGGAACGCTTTGCTTTTGCAACACCTAATCCTCTAATCCTCAACCTGCTCTGGGGGCCACGCTTCACAGCTATCAAAACCTTCACGTCTGCTACCACAGACTGCCGAATCAGGTACAGAATCTACACACAACGCACAAACACAGCACACACACACATTCACACAACACCAAACACTGCAGACTGCCTCTTCAAACCCCCCCTCCCCTCCACGCCACACATCTCCCTCCCGCAACCGGACCGCGAGGCCGCGGCCTCCACTCACACACCATGGCAACGATGTCCCTCCCCCTATCCCGCCACCCTCACACAGTGTAGCTCCCGCGAACCGCACAGCACGCCTCATCTCCTGCACCTCACACAGCTCCCTACCGCAACCAGACCGCGAGGCCCCCTACCCCGCTACACCATGCCACCAATGTCCCTCCCCCTATCCCGCTAGCTCACACAGTGTAGCTCCCGCGAACCGCACAGCACGCCTCACATCTCCTGCACCTCACACAGCTCCCTACCGCAACCAGACCGCGAGGGCCCCCTACCCCGCTACACCATGCCCACCAATGTCCCTCCCCCTATCCCGCTACCTCACACACAGTGTAGCTCCCGCTACACACCACTCCCTCCCGCTACACACCACTCCCTCCCGCTCCATTCCCTCCCCGGCGGGGGAACAGGCAGGCTGCCACGCGGCGCCTAAGATGGCGGACTCCCTTCCTCCCTCGCGCTCCATTCCCTCCCCGCTCCACTCACCACCCCTCCCGCTCCATTCCCTCGCGCTCCACTCACCACTCCCTCCCGCTACACACCACTCCCTCCCGCTACACACCACTCCCTCCCGCTACACTCACCTCCCTCCCCGGCGGGGGAACAGGCTGCCACGCGGCGCGTAAGATGGCGGACCCCCTTCCTCCCTCGCGCTACATTCCCTCCCGCTCCACTCACCTCCCTCCCGCTCCATTCCCTCCCGCTCCATTCCCTCCCGCTCCATTCCTCCCGCTCCACTCAGCTCCCTCCCCGGCGTGGGAACAGGCTGCCACGCGGCGCGTAAGATGGCGGACCCCCTTCCTCCCTCGCGGCGCCGAGTGAGAAGATGGCGGCGGCCGGAAGTACAGGTAGGTGTCGCGTGTGTGTGTGTGTGTGTGACACTGCCCCCCCTCCTGTCCATTGCCCCCCCTCCTGTCCACTGCCCCCCCTCCTGTCCACTGCCCCCCCTCCTCCTGTCCACTGCCCCCCCCCTCCTGTCCACAGCCCCCCCCCTCCTGTCCACAGCCCCCCCCCCTCCTGTCCACAGCCCCACCCCTCCCTGTCCACTGCCCCCCCTCTCCTGTCCACTGCCCCCCTCTCCTGTCCACAGCCCCCCCCCCTCCTGTCCACAGCCCCACCCCTCCTGTCCACTGCCCCCCCCTCTCCTGTCCACTGCCCCCCCTCTCCTGTCCACTGCTCCCCTCTCCTGTCCACAGCCCCCCCCTCCTGTCCACTGCCCCCCCCTCTCCTGTCCACTGCCCCCCCTCTCCTGTCCACTGCCCCCCCTCTCCTGTCCACTGCCCCCCCCTCTCCTGTCCACTGCCCCCCCTCTCCTGTCCACTGCCCCCCCCCTCCTGTCCACTGCCCCCCCCCCCTCCTGTCCACTGCCCCCCCCCCCTCCTGTCCACTGTCCACCCCCTCCTGTCCCACTGTCCACCCCCTCCTGTCCACTGTCCACTGCCCCCCCTCCTGTCCACTGTCCACCCCCTCCTGTCCACTGTCCACTGCCCCCCCCCTCCTGTCCACTGCCCCCCCTCCTGTCCACTGCCCCCCCTACTGTCCACTGCCCCCCCTCCTGTCCACTGCCCCCCCCTCCTGTCCACTGCATCCCCCTCCTGTCCACTGCCCCCCCCTCCTGTCCACTGCCCCCCCCTCCTGTCCACTGCCCCCCCCTCCTGTCCACTGCCCCCCCTCCTGTCCACTGCCCCCCCTCCTGTCCACTGCATCCCCCTCCTGTCCACTGCCCCCCCCCTCCTGTCCACTGCCCCCCCCTTCCTGTCCACTGCCCCCCCTTCCTGTCCACTGCCCCCCCTCCCCCCCTTCCCACCGCCTCCCCTCCCCCTTCCCACCGCCTCCCCTCCCCTTCCCACCGCCTCCCCCCTCCCCCCTTCCCACCGCCTCCCCCCCCCTTCCCACCGCCTCCCCCCCCCCTTCCCACCGCCTCCCCTCCCCCCTTCCACCGCCCCCCCCCCCCTTCCCACCGCCCCCCCCACCGCCCCCCCCACCACCCCCCCCTTCCCACTGCCCCCCCCCCTTCCCACCACCCCCCCCCTTCCCACCGCCCCTTCCCACCGCCCCCCCCCTTCCCACCGCCCCTTCCCACCGCCTCCCTTCCCACCGCCTCCCCACCCCCTTCCCACCGCCTCCCCACCCCCTTCCCACCGCCTCCCCCCCCTTCCACCGCCTCCCCCCTCCTTCCCCACCGCCTCCCCCCCCCTTCCCACCGCCTCCCCCCCCTTCCCACCGCCTCCCCCCCCCCCTTCCCACCGCCTCCCCCCCCCCCTTCCCCCTCCGCTCCCCCTTTCCCCCCCCTCCGCTCCCCTTTCCCCCCCCTCCGCTCCCCCTTCCCCCCCCCTCCGCTCCCCTTTCCCCCCCTCCGCTCCCCTTTCCCCCCCTCCACTCCCCTTTCCCCCCCTCCGCTCCCCTTTCCCCCCCCCCTCCGCTCCCCTTTCCCCCCCCTCCGCTCCCCTTTCCCCCCCCTCCGCTCCCCTCCCCTCCACCCCTGCACCCCCCCTCCCCTCCACCCCCCCTCCCCTCCCACCCCCTCCCACCCCTTCCCCCCCTCCTCTAACCCTTCCCCCCGCTCCTCTAACCCTTCCCCCCCCCCCGCTCCTCTAACCCTTCCCCCCTCCTCTAACCTTCCCCCCTCCTCTCACCCTTCCCCCCTCCTCCACCCCTTTCCCCCCTCCTCCACCCCTTTCCCCCCTCCTCCACCCCTTGCCCCCCCTCCCTCCACCCCCTTGCCCCCCTCCACCACCCCCTCCTCCCCTTCCCGCCGCCCCTTCGCCTTCCTGCCCGCCTTACCGCCTCCCCACCCCCGCCTCTGCCTTTCACACCGCCCTTACTCCGGCCGCCTCTGCCTTTCACCCACCGCCTCACAGCCGCTGCACGCACTCAACAGACACCCGCCACACTCGACACATACCTGCCGCCACACACACCTGCTGCCTCCCGCCCCTACGCACCGACATCACTGTCCCACCGCCTCACACCCTAGCAGGACCCCCACGCACAGACAGCACTCACAACCCACGCGCCACCCGCCACCTCACACCCTAGCAGGATCCCCACTCACAGACAGCACTCACAACCCACGCACCACCCGCCGCCTCACACCCTAGCAGGACCCCCACTCACAGACAGCACTCACAACCCACGCGCCACCCGCCGCCTCACACCCTAGCAGGACCCACACTCACAGACAGCACTCACAACCCACGCACCACCCGCCGCCTCACACCCTAGCAGGACCCCCACTCGCAGACAGCACTCACAACCCACGCGCCACCCGCCGCCTCACACCCTAGCAGGACACACGCCTCACATTTTTACATCACTTATGGCACCAAAATATACATTGTACTGTGGTGTGGTTACAATAAACCATTTTTATACAACATCGTATTACATTTTCTTCCATCTTTCTTTTCAATATTATTATCCAACCTTTACAACAAATACTCACCTATTGTTCCACAATTTATAAATAATACTACCTATTACGCATTTACATCCCGGGCAACGCCGGGTCTCTCAGCTAGTGTTCAAATAAAGCCTTTTTTTAGTTTTTCACTATCTGGGTACCCTGTTTTTTTATCTTGGATTCCTTGGATTTTTTTCTTGATTTTTTACCTGTTTCTCCCGGTTCTCCATGGTACCCGGGGGGGGTGGGGGGGGGGGGGGGGGGAGGAGGAGATCTCTTTGTTGCTGCGGACATGCGGTGTGAATTTCCATGGATCGTGGGATGCAGACCTGAACAACAGGGTCAATAATAGAAGGTAAGAAGCTTTTCTTTGCCTTCACTACCCTATACTCAGTCCCCCAACGGAGTTAAACAATTTATTCACGTACACATGGGACTCTGATTGTGTCCGGAATTGGGGATTAGTGGCAGCACTGCAAACCTCCAGGACTCCATATCTTCCCTGATGGATCTCCCACTCCCTCCCTCCCTCCCGATCCATACATAGCTCCATACATACCTTGCTTCACGCGGATCAGCGCATGCCAGAGCGCACGACAGGGCCACTCTTTACTCGATACAGTAATTCCAGCCTCCCACTTCTCTCCCGTCACAGTATTTCACTCTTTAACACGAGTTTCTCCTTTCCCCTCTTTTTGTGGTGATACATGCATGCATGTAATCAAAGTTTTTCAGGAGGCAATAAACTGTGAACGGCTGAATTGGAGTGATAAATGTGCTCCATTACAGATGGGATTTTCAATAAATCTTTCAAGCATTAAATGCATTTTCAATACATTTTAAAAGCTCAAAAAAGAGTTTTGTCCTTGAGTTGTTTGGCACACGTCTGCTTTCTGTTCAGCTTCGACTGTACTTACATATCATAAAAAATGCATTGCTTCCCAGCCCTCATTTGTCTTATTTTTTTATAAGCACATATAGGCCTAGGATTTTGTTGCTTGTCGCAACATTATTATACTGATAAGCAGGGTGATAAACCCCAGACTCTTTGCACCGGGAATTTCACACTATATATAAGTAGAGTAAGGTGAAACTTGTCACTGCCAGAGGGACTGAGCAATGCATTGTGGCAAATCATTGCCTCTCTGGCAGTGAAAGCGTTAAAGTGATATAGCCAGAGAGAGAAGGTCCCAAACCATACGCAAATGTGCCCTTTTTGGGTTGTAAAAAAAAGCCGTGGCTGAGTCTGTATTTGCAAGCGATTCGCCGCGCATTCATTCTATGTGCATTGCAAAGTAGTTTATTATGCTAAGGTGTCACTTTTTACTTGTCCATTTTAACATGGAGCCCTGTAAGGTTATGCCTGCCGCATTACACAGAGAGAATGTATGTCGCTGTTTTCCTTTTCGTTCCTTGTGGTGGGTGCTGTACATTCGGACACAAAGGGCCTCATGCAGAGAGCAGCGCTATTTAAAATTGGAGAGGGGAATAAAAAGTAGGTTTAATGGAGAGTTTTATTCTCCATATGCAGAAATGGGCGAAATCCGCTATTTTTAGCATTACTGCATGTGGAGAATTGTAAATGAGGAGATGCGCGCAGCTGAAAAGGAAAAAAAAAAATCGCGCATTTTTTTTTTTCTTCCCTATAGCCGGCAAGCTCCTGCTTCTTGCCAACTTTAGTTGGCGGAAAAAATTGGAGAAAATCGCGCCAAAAACAGCCGCTAGATGGCGAGCGCACCTTTCTGAATTCGGATATTTTTCAGACTGGCGAGATGTAGTTTCTCGCCAGCCGCGCTGCGAGATTTTCAAATAGAAAAAAAAAATGGCGCTTTTTTCCTACCTCGCCATTTTCAGCTATTTTTAGCACGATTTTCTCCGGAAAATGGCGAGATTGCCAATAGCGCTGCTCTCTGCATGAGGCCCAAAATGTTTTAATAAGGGAACCAAAAAGGTCAAAGTCAAATCTTTTTTTTGAGTCCCTTTTCTTTAAAAGCCATGTGGAATTCCCAATGCTAGAAAACAGCAACCAGCCTAGATCTGTGCACAGGACACACTAAAAAACGAGACGCAACTCTCAGTATGTTATTTCCTGGTAAAACATTTTATAAATAAATAAATGCTTAGTTATTAAAAAGAAATGATAATAACGTATGCTGATTCTCTCTCCGTGAGCCTTAAATGAAAAGGTAAGACTCCCCAAAGGGGCAGCATGAAGACCCCAGTTGAAGTTGCTCATTTGAATTTGGCTGTTCCTTGCAGAAGGGATTTACTTTTCATAGAAGAGAATCCACTGTATCTATATCAATATTTTTACATTTATTTTTATAGTAGGAAACTCATCGAAAATGCAATCCTAATATGATACGGCCTTAGACAATCTCAAGAGCCATTTCGTTGGGACCCTGTTATTTAGAGCTCGGGATCTCGGAAATGGAAAATGACACAGAAAACAGGTTCCAGAGAGGGCCTCAGTAACTGGACATGCACTCACTCCGAGATGACTCCAATTCTGTATTCACCAAAGCAGCAGTCAGAGCGGTTTTCAGATGAAATTCTCCATTGAAGTCAATGGTGAATGTTGTCCGAAAACAGCACAAATCTACACCCTGAAACATCGTGTCTTGTTGGTCCTGTATCTACTTAATACATGGTTGGAAAACCCTTTCTCTATGGATGAGTGCGTCTATCTCTTATATGGACAAAGATTTGCATAGGGACACCCCGTGCAAGATCCCATCATGAAGATATCCAGCGCCACCTACTGTAATATACCTACCAGATACACCTATCACTGATAGACTAACGACAAGTGCAGGGCAAGTACTTTTTTTATTTGGATGCAGAATAAGGACCTAAATCTTAAATTATTAACTTAAATGATACAATAAAAATATATATTTCTGTTTATTATTAAGTATAATGTCTGGAATGGGTTTCCTTTGCAATAATCAGACATTCGGGCTCAAATGTAATAAATGGTGCTAAGCCATGTGACATCCTATGGCAATGTAAGACACCTTAAAGCATGGCCATTGGTGTGTGTGCTTGGCGGAGAGGTCCTCCTTGAATATGATGGCACTAACCCTATATTTAGCCTCCATTGACCTGGGATAACAAGCCATCCAGGAGGTGGGTTGACCTGCTGCCTCATTAATGGGTGTGGACATAATTAGTGACTGCTTCTATATAGGACAGTAACTGGGAACCTGGTGCTAAATCTGCCATCTACTGAAAATAACCCTTTATGCCTGCTCTTTTCAATGTGTAGGCAGTAAAGGATTGGGCATTACACACTATGAGGATATGTATTGCTGTGTGTTTGAATCAAAAAGAGAAGGTTTTCCATACATTTTTGCATTCATTGTATTTAACTAATAAATAATTAAAGCTGCAGACCAAGCAATATCCTACATGTGTTTTTTTTTTAAATAAATCAGTTCTGTACTATGAGAAAATACTTGTAGTATTAAAAAGAAAAAAAAAACACAACTCTGAATTATATTTTTAATGTATTATAATGTTACATGTTTGCTTCTATAGCAACCATTTACAAAGTCACATCCCCTTCCTCTTCTGAAACAGGCTCTGGCCCACCCCTGTTTGAGCCCTGTCCTCTCTCTAGCAGTGTACCAATTGTATCTAGTGACTGTCTGGTCTTCCCCACAGATCTTTGCGTCTTTGGTCCTCTTCTGCTGCACTGACAGTCATTTAGTGAACCCCCGAGCCAAATCTTCGCCAATTAATCACATGAGAACAGATCGATCGGCAACTTAGCTAATTACTTATCATGGTGTGGATTGTATTGATGCACATATTAAAGGGGGGGGGGAATAAAAAACGGCAGCTTGGACTGTTGCTTTAAAGACTAATTCATCAGAGAACCCATTGACTTATAGACCTCACAAAACACTTATCTATGCAACATGAGGTGACATATATGTGAAACCGCTTCACATACCAGGAAGGTAGGCTTTACATATCCAAATTCAACAGCTGAACAATGACCCTGGTTTGGAAGTCAGGTTCAAATCCCAGTGTCAGCCCCTTGTGACCTTGGGCAAGTTCCTTTACAGTATCTCCCTGTGTATCAGGCACCAAACAAGTATTGTAAACGTGTTGGGGCAATAATTATGCCTGTATACATCAATGTACAGCACTGCAGACGGTGCACTATTTTGTATTTGTGAAGTGCTTGACGTCTCATTGGGGAAAAAAGGGCTACATGTATATGAAATAAAGTTATTAGTATTAATGTTATTATTATATGTGCTGCTAAGTGGTACCCAGCTTAACCACAACACTGTGTTCCTATACAGACACTGCACCTTTCCCTGTCACTACTTGTACTGCAGAATTGATCTGGTACACCATTGTATTGATAGGTACACCCTAACAACAAGCTTGTTCAGTTGTTCCAACTCACTTGTTCACTTAACCGCTCGAGTTGTTTGCTGATCTCTTTATAAGGTGCCTTTGTAAAGCATTTCACAGGCATGTTACATATTGTCATATTGATTGCAATTAATGCTTACTGTATTTCACTTTAGCATAATTGACATTTGCTTGTTTCTTTGACTCGTGGTCTACTGTTTTCATAGAAAAATTGTTCAACAGGAAAATATATATATTTGAACGATTAGAATGGAAGCTAATTTGAAAATATACATATTTGGTTCTCTATAGCAGACCTTATTTCTGACCGCTCTAGTAATGAAAGGATTTATTGTATTTGAGTTACAAATACATGTGCTCGTTGAATACGATTGCAGCCCGTACATGTTCCTGAGTCTTCTTCCACCAATTTAAAAAGAGTAATCATAAGATACATTACCACGGGGCCTGCGTGATGGCGGTAACATCCGTGCCACGGCACCGAGCCCGGCGGTTACAGAGCACCCACACTCTTCCCCTCAACAATTAAACTGATAGCCGGGGGGAGACTGCGGGGTCTCTGTAATTCTCTTACCTTCTCCTTCGCGATCTCTTTCTGCAGGGTCCCTCATTATGGCACCGTGACAACAAATATTGTTGCGATGCCATGACAACGGGACACCATGTGACGCGGGGCAGTCAGCGCCAGCAGCAACATGGTGCCACAACAACATGCCGCCGCATGACATCATGATATCACGTGACATCCCATTGTCATAGCAACATAACGACATTTGACGTTGTGGTGCCATGTTGAGGGTCCTAACAGGAAGAGATCGCGGAGGAGAAGATAAGAGGTCCCGCACCTCATGTCTGCCCCGAGCCCCGCAATATTTCCAGCCAGCCCTAAATATGCCACGTAAACACCATGTACATATATTGTATATGCCAAGCATGCACAGGGCGCCTTTAGAATAATACAAGCCCAACCTTACAAAAAAAAAACCCATTACAATACAGAGATGTAAAATGTAACCATCGTTCCCCCAATTGGCTATCTAAGTGACATCGAATCAGTAATATTTTAATCAAAATCTCTGACTTTGAGTGCTTGGTAAACAAACCTCATATTATGTTTCCAGACTAACATTGTTACTTTTTTTTTTTTTTTTTTTTTTTACCATTTCTGCTATTTTTCTTTACTGTTTGACACTGCTATCAAATACCGGGTACATAAAGATCCATACAAATACATATTCATAATAATATGACACCTGCTACGCTAAGTTGATTAGTCTGATTCCTTTGTAAATGTGTCTTTGTTGCTTTCTACCAAGTGTCATGTTATACAGTTTAATATGCTGGGTGCAATGTTGGTGAAACACTGACTTTCCTGTAAGAAAGCTCTCGTTTTGCTGTACATCGGCGGTGCAGCATGCTGATGGGTTATTTTACGCGCAGCACAGATAGTATGATGGAATACACAATAAACTGCCTCGCAAAGCGTTTCAGTTCCAGCATTCAAAGCCACTTCTAACACTGTCAAAATGTTACCAAACATTTGTGGACTGAATGTGTTGCACTTTCCGACTTTAATGTGAGTGAGCAAAAATGTACAAACACCCAGGGACTCCATTGTGTTTTTTTATTGGCGCGGTTTCTGCTTTCATGGTTATGTAGCGCCGGAGTATCCGTGGCTGAAAATCTTCCAGACAGAACTAACATGAGCATCAGACCAGCTGCATCCAGAGTACGCTCTTGGGATACAGTCAAAAGAGCATTTAAGGAAAAACCAAAAGCTTATTCTCTCGTTTATCTTTACTCAGCTCTTCATCAGCCTGCTAGAGATAATATTTTGTTCACTTAATTCTGTCCGGAAAGTCACACAAAGCCTTCTTGATAAACTTTTCATGTGAAGGTTTTCAAAACCCTCCCCTCCCCCCCCCCTTTCAAAAGCAATTTATACTGAGAATGTACATGTAATCCTTTTGGCACACATACCATAACTGCTGTGTGCTGCTTATTCTTGCTATTTGTGTGTTTGATAAGATTGGCAGTGAAACTATTGCTGCGGCTGCTGTGACTTTGATTAGAAAAGTAACACAGGTGTGGGACAGCGAGGTGATTATTTATTCTAGATCCCGATTCCGAAAATTGCCAGAAAAAACTCACAAAGTAGGATGGCCTGGCATGTGATCAGGTTTACAAGTCACCCCATCAAACCTACCCTTCTAAATTTTTGTTCCACTTGGAAATTGGAGTAAATAAGTCAGCAGTGGGCTTGGATGTCAGCAATGGGCTTGAAGGTCAGGAGGTAAGCAGTGGGCTTGGAGGTCAGCGGTGGGCTTGGAGGTTAGGAGTCAAGCTGTGGGCTTGGAGATTAGTAGGTCATCAGTGGGCTTGGAGGTCAGCAATGGACTTGGAGGTCTGGAGGTCAGCAGTGGGTTTGGAGGATAGGAGGTCAGCAGTGGGCTTGGAGGTTAGGAGGTCAGCAGTGGACTTGGAGGTCAGCAGTGGGCTTGGGGTTCAGGAGGACAGCAGTGGGTTTGGAGTTCAGAAGGGCCGTAGTGGATTTGGTGGTCAAGAGGTCAGCAATGGGCATGGAGGTTAGGAGGTCAGCAGTGGGCTTGAAAGTCAGGAGGTAGTAGTGGGCTTAGAGATCAGGTCAGCAGTGTGCTTGGAGGTCAGTAGTTCAGCAGTGGGCTTGGAGTACTGGAAGGCAGCTGTTGGCTTGGAAGTCAGCAGTTGGCTTGGAGGTCAGCAGTGGGCTTGGAGGTCAGGAGGGCAGGAGTGGGCTTGGAGGTCAGGAGTTCAGCAGTGGACTAAGAGATGAGAATAGGTGTTTAGTGGTCATACTAAGGTGTTTTTGAAAAGGAGAGTTTGCCTCTCTCTTACCTTGTAAGGCATTTGAATGTAAAATACAATGCATGACATTTATTTATTTTTTTATTTATAAATAGGTTTTTAACAGGAAGTAATACATTGAGAGTTACCTCTCGTTTTCAAGTATGTCCTGGGCACAGAGTTATAACAATACATGGTTACATTAAAAGAACAGAGGTTATACAGTCAATTCACAGACAATATATGCCTGGAGGTTGAATACAGAAAACCGAAGTGACCCCACAGATCTCCCCCTCATGTCCAGTAACACAGATGTTATTTTATTCAGAGTGAGAATGTCCAGGCCTGACACTGACTGACCAGTCAGCCATTGATACTAATTGTCACCATCCAACAGGTTCCTCAAGATGCAACAAAGTATCAGCTCCTCCCTCTGTGTGTAATTGGAGGGAAGAGGGGGGCGATCATTTAAACTCCACACCCAGTTCAGGATCTGGGGGACACCCGCAACACTAACTGTGAGCAGTTGTGTTTTGCTCTCATTTTGCGAACTTGTTCCAGTCAAGCTCAATCAGTGGCTAAGGCGAAGACTGAGCCACTGATTGAGCCACCAGTGCCGAAGCAGGGATATCCATAAAAGCTGGCCTGTTTGTGGCCTTTGAGGACTGACTTTGAGACCCCTGCTCTATAGAAATTCAAACTGTGGCCTAAAGAATCCCGCCTAAGTGATCAGAGTAAGGTGGTACAGTACGTAAGTGCCACCACTAACATTTAGCATACTGTAGTTTTATTTATTTTAAATGTTTACAGAGATTTATAGTAAAATAAAAAAAATTCTCCCTTAACCTTTTAATAGAAGTGAAGCACAAAACGCTTGAAATTGGGTGTAATGGGCTTGTCCTCTAACAGAAGAAGACTCTTATCATCAGGCACAGCCCCATTTTAGGATGGTCACTACACAGATTTCCATAATTCCATCCCGCTAAGCATTGATGATTACGATTAGAGGTGGCATCAACAAAAATAATGGAATGTAATAGTGTAAGTAGCTATGCTTTCTCATATTCTAAAGCACTGGGTACACAGTGAGGGCTTTGAGTAGTACAGTAATAATGAGTGTTAAATTGGATTTTGAAGGGAACTTATATATAATAGTGGCACACCTGTGAATATTAGCTTTGCTGTTAACTCATTTAATCCACACTTGGAATTTGCCATAAAATGGCATTTACGTATTAAGTTTAAGGAGGGAAAATTGCTGATTATTCACGTTGAACCATAATTATGTCTCGGGATAAACAGAACTGCCTTGAGCCATTTGGTATCTGCTAACGATTAATACAAATGGATTCGGCTCCGTTTTGTTGTTATTAACTTACCCTAAAACGACAAATTCTGAATAGCAGATTTTCACTACTGCTGTGGTCTGCATTTTTATAATTTGCATTTGAAAGTCATTTATTGTTTCCCGGGATGGTGAGGTCATTTATTTTAATGGAAAAAACAACCTGTTGCTTACTAAATGAAATTATAAGCATATAAAAAATGTGTTTCTGACACTGACAAAGTAAGTTCTTTCAATGTGTGTGACTTGTAGGGTAATTACAAATGCGGCTAGCCAGTGGTAAATATGTATCTTATTTACCTTAACCCATTCAGATGAAAGGATGTCCTGTATACATCCATCCTACTGTACCAAGAGGGCTATTAACACAGTACACAGCAGACACATACTATACTCAAAGAACGTCTGAAATGTTATCCTGAATGTTGTTAGTGTCAACCAACCAGATAGGCCTTCAATATGTTAGAACGTATAGCTAGCCCCTTTAGCACAGAAGAGGCTAAACTCTGCCTACTTCCATCTCTTGACATCAATGTATCAATGTACCTTGTCTGTAATTGTTCCCCATTGGCATTAGCATGCAATTTGTTTATTTCCTAAGACAGACAAATTTTGGGGCGGCAAAAATTTCTGCCCCCATATAATTTTGCCGCGCTAATGGGAAGCTACTTGCCTGTGTTAGCCGCCTCCTTTCTGCCGTCCTACTGCTCGTTTGGAATCCCGGCATCAAAGGACGCTGCGGACGGCTCCACTGTGATGTCAAACGGCATCTCGTTGCCATGGCAATGTGACATCGCGGCGTCAAATTACGCAAGGACATCGCGCTTCCATGGCAACGCCCCGCTGTACGATGTCACGTTGGTGACGTCGCTGCGTCATGTGACGCTGAGATTCCAAAGGAGCAGGAGGGCGGCACCAAGGAGGCAGCCGACACAGGCACGTGCCTAGGGGTGGGAAATTTGGAAATCCGCCGCTGCTGAAGATAATCCTTAACAAAAGGCTGCCTGTTTCTACCTTGTCGTATTTCCCACTGGCTCTCGACATCCATTGCACCCATACAGTATAACATTTTGTTTCTGTATTTCTGCCATACGTGATGAAGGACCCTGAGAGGTGGGAAAGCTTGTAACATATCAACTACTTGTTGGTCCAATTAAAGGTATTATACCCCTACTCCCTCTCCCTACAAGGAAGAAAGATCCACCACAGCGACCCATCCTTCTTTGCTTAACGTAACCAGAAGTTGTCCATTACATTTATTATCATGTGAAACAATGTTCTCTTTACCCTGCTTTAGAAATGAAGGATCCACAAAGCAACGTTATTGTCATGGGCTATTTTTAGCCGTAACTGTCCCTTGCATTGCTTTACCGGATATTAGTGGTAATGATATGGAAAGGAGGTGTCCCCTCTAACAACGCATGTCCTCAGGGCTCCAGTTATTACATTACCATGTGGTACAAAATAATTCTATTCACATGTGGGTTTTTGGCATTATTGGAGAAAATTGCTGTAATGGCAATCACAGATCTCCTCCATTACCACCAAACGCCTGGATGCAGATTAGCTCATTAAATAGGAATATTGACACTTTATTATTTTTATTTGATGCCAAATATTACTGTCTATTTAACAACCTTTAATGCAGGGGGGTGCAAACATTTTTCCCTGCGCCCCCCTGCCGGCTGTCCCCTCACTCCTCTGTAAACCCCGCGCCCCCCTGTCGGCAGTCTCGCGCCCCCCCTGGGGGTCGCGCCCCACAGTTTGCGCACCGCTGCTTTAATTTATTCTGGCCTTAAAATGCCTAACCAATTATTTCCGGACTTTTCTTCTTTGAGATGAGAACACATGAGTCGCGCCAAAGGCAGCAGCCAAAGGGTGTCAGATGTTTGCTGCCATTCACTGATGTTTCAGCCACTCTGTTACAATTTGAAACACGCCAACCTGTACCCTGTGTTTCCACTCGTCCTTCCTCATAGATTGTAAGCTCCTTGGGGCAGCAGCCTCCTTACCTACTATATGTAAATTTGATTGTCTTTCTTCCTCCAACCCTTTTGTACTGCGCTATGGAATATGTTGGCGCAATATCAATAAATAATAATAATAATAATTTCAGGTCTCCAGTGTGATGGAGATCCCTACAAGTGTTCTAAGTTTTACTGACTTACTCTATTTAGCCAACGCACAAGGAAATGGGAATACAAAACCAGGACTGGGTTATACAGGTGACTTGAGTCCATTGGCAGCTATACTATTTACATTTGACCTTTCCAGCATTAAAGGGGTCAAAGGATTGTGATATCCTATATTGAAGCACAGGGCCACTATTTTTTCATATGAATTTGGCCACTACTTGATAGGCAATAAACAGTGAACAGGTGAGCTGAAAAACCCGTGTGAGGGCTGGGATAGAGATCGTATTCCATGCTATGAAGAGAGCAGATGCACTATCCCTGCTCGCAGCGCTGTATGTCTTTATTACGCCTGCCAAGACATATTTCATGACTTGTCAGTGGCAGCATTAGTCATTTTCACAAGATTGTTCACTTGGTCAGAGGAAATTTACATAGTTCTTGATACAGTATGTCAAGGTTGGTTTATGGACTGCGCCTGACCTTTTCACAACTGTTTGTCCTGGTGTCAGGGCGTCAGGGCGTCGGGGCGCTCCACTTGGTTGGTTGCTGCGAAGTTATCTGACTGTAATTCTTTGATCAATGCGTATGTTTAAAAATACTACAGAGACTCAGTATCCCATAATTATTTAATCACCCGTGAAGTGAAAAGGTCACTTCTTTATGTCCTGTAAAAAAGAATAATAATGTTTATCTTTAGAACAAGAACACTACTTTCCCCTTATTACTTTCTTAGCTGTTTGGCAAAAAAAAAAAAAAAACGGCATAAAATGTACTTCCTATATTGAGGAAGGGGAAATAGTGACATGCCATAGTGCCACAAAAAAAAGCCAATCTAGTTACCAGGGATAAATTAAATTCCATTATTTATTAAACTGTGCTATGTCATAAGACACATACTAGCTTATTTATCTGAATAAAAATGGAAAGGAAAGCTTTTTTTTATTCTTAAAGCTGCGGTCCTCATTCTCGGTCAGTAGTCTCGGGTTGTTACTAAAATTGAGGCGTTTTCAAAGATTAATGCGTCAGCCAGGGCTCCCATATGGTATAGAACCGGTCCGTTGAATGGTTGAGAAATGCTGTCAGTTTTTCCATTAACATTACCTCGTTTAATCTTTTTCTCACCATTTGTACTGTGGGAGGGGTAATTTTCTTCCAAGAGGACGCCACTGAACATCTTGCTGCTGTTAGGATGAAGGAGATCAATTTCCATACTGGGCGGTCGATTTCCTCTATCGGCCTTCCCAGTATGAAGGTCAGTGGATCTAGGGGTATTGTGAGGTCTGTGACCTCTTTAATTAGATTTTGGATTATGGGCCAATATTTCTCAATTTCTGGGCACAGCCACCATATGTGGGCCATGTCCCCTTTTTGTCCACAGCCTCTCCAGCAAAGATCAGAAGCCAGAGGGTAGATTTGTTTCAGTCTCATTGGCGTGAGGTACCAGTGGAACATTATTTTGTATATATTTTCTTTGATCGTGGTGCATACGGAAGTTCCTGATGCCACGTCCCAGATATCCTCCCAGTCCTCTTTTTCTATTTCTATGTTTAGTTCTGCTGCCCACTTGATCATGTAGTCATGCCCCGCGGGACTTGTTTGTCTCTCAAGAACCATGTATATTTGTGAAATTAGACCTTTTTGGTGTGTGTCCTCCTGGCACAGTTTTTCAAACTTTGTAAGGACTTGGAAGTCCAATGTGGGGGACAATTTTTGTAAAAAGTGTCTAATTTGGAGGAATTTGAATGTGTCCAAATCAGGCGCACCGTATTTTTGTTACGTAATTCTTGGAAGCTCAGGAACTTCTGGTCGCTCAACAGGTCGCTCACTGCTCTGATCCCCTTATTTGAGTATTGTTCGAATTGCTTTGTCTCGCACCCGGACGGGAAGTCTGGGTTGTTGTACAGTGGAGTAAGTTGTGAGCCTGGGGTCGTAAGCTGATATTTAGTCTTAGTCTTTTGCCATATATTCCACGTATGGCCCATTGCTCCTAGTTCTAATCTGACAACCCCCTTGTCGCCTCTGTCTGTCGCCCACAGGCACGCTGCAGAGAAGGAGTTTTGGCGTAGTGAGACTCGATCTTTAACCAGCAGAGCTGATCTGGGTCCGAGTTCCACTCAACTGCCTGTTTTAGCTGAGCTGCGTGATAGTACCTTGAAATATCTGGCACCCCCATACCTCCCGTGACCTTGGTGACATCAGAACTGATCTTGCAACCCTGGGTCTTTTTCCTTGCCAAATGAATTTAATATTCTGTTTTGGATATCTTTCAATTCTGACCCAGGGACCCGGATCGGGAGTGTCTGGAAGAAGTATAATAATCTGGGGAGTATATTCATTTTAACCGAGACCATTCTCCCGATCCAAGAAATTTGGTACTCTTTCCATTTATCCAGATCTTGTCTGATTTTGTTAAAAAGAGGTGGATAATTGTATTGATATAGGGAGCTATAGTCCTTTGATACATTTACTCCCAAGTATTTAATGTATGAATGGCTCCATCGGTAACTGAAGTTCAGTTTTAACAGTTGTAATTCCAAATCAGAGAGATTAAGATTCAAAGCTTCAGATTTATCACTATTTATTTTGTAGCCTGATATCCTACCGAACTCAGATAGTTCTTTCTATAGATTGGGGAGGGAGGTGTGGGGGTGAGATAGTGTGAGGATGACATCATCAGCAAACAGGGAAATTTTGTAGTTAGTTTTACCAATTGATATGCCTTGGATGTTGGCGCTGTCCCTTATCCATGATGCCAGAGGTTGTCAAGGCAAAAAGGAGAGGGGACAGGGGGCAACCCTGTCTTGTGCCATTTTTTATCTCGAACGCCTTTGTCGACCCCCCTGGTAGTTTGACCATCGCAGATGGGTTACGATAAAGTGCTCGGACTCCTTCCAGGAATGAGTCATTGAAACCAAATTTCTGCATTGTTTGATCTAAAAAAAGCCAGTCAATTCTGTCAAACGCCTTCTCGGCGTCAAGGCTTAGTATAACTGCCTTGGCTCTTCTGAAGCGGACATGGTCAATTATGTTTATGATTTTGCAGGTATTGTCAGCTGCTTGGCGGTTCTGGACAAATCCCACTTGGTCAATGTTTATCAGTCTGGGTAGGATCGGGTTCAGTCGGTTGGCAAGGATCTTACTGTATAGTTTAAGGTCGTTATTCAATAGGGAAATAGGACGGTAGCTCCCACATTGTAACGGATCTCTTCCGTCCTTATGTATTATTGCTAGGTTGGCGTTAGTCATGGACGGCGGGATTGGGGAGCCATCTAAGAAAGAGTTAAATAACGTTAGGAGATAGGACGATTAGATCGGGAGGAACCGTTTGTAGTATGTATTGGTGAAGCCATCGGGGCCAGGAGTTTTGGAAATCTTCAGTGTTTTTACTGCATTTGTCAGCTCTTTTTTTTTGAGATTTTTGCATTAAGAAATTGGGTTTCTTCTTCTGAAAGTTTTGGAAGTTGGCAGTTTGAGAGATAGTCATTGATTATTCTCGAATTTGTGTCGGTCGATCTGTCTCCCTGGGTTTTAAGGTTATAGAGCTCTGTGTAGAATGCAGTGAACTCCTCTGCGATTTTTTTATTGTTACATATAACCTCACCAGACTTGCCTTTAATGACTGTAATTTGTGATCTCTTCTGTATGCCTCTTAGTTTGCTAGCCAAAAATCTATCGGCCTTGTTCCCCTTATCGTAATATTTTTGACTGGTCCATCTCAACGCCTTTTCTACATCTTCTAGTTGTTGTTTTTTAAGCTCCTCTCTAGTGGAAGTTAATAATTTATATATTTTTCTGGAAGGGTTGGTTTTATGTTGGCGTTCTAACTCTTCAATTTTGTTCGTCAACTCCCCTTCCTACTCTACCCGCCCCCCCCTCCCCATGCTTCCTTCTTTCCCTCTCTTTTTCAGGAGTCTGTCACCCGGGACCACTGAGTGACCCGAGAGGTCGACCACACCCTCGGGTGGGTTATCAGTGCCCCCTCCCCCCCCATCTTACTCCACTCTGTCAACAAAAAGTAAAAAATCAATATTATGGTATTGTGTACAGACCAAAGTTTCTGAATGTCTCTCTGCTATATCATCCTGGATGGCCCTCCGTCGCCTTAAACTCAACATGGCTAAAACAGAGCTCCTCATACTTCCTCCCAAACCTGGCCCTACTACCTCCTTCCACATTACTGTTGGAACTATGATCATTCACCCAGTAGCCCAAGCACGCTGCCTAGGGGTCACACTCGACTCCTCTCTCACATTTGCCCCTCACATTCAAAACATTTCTAAAACTTGTCGCTTTTTCCTCCGCAATATAACAAAGATACGCCCTTTCCTCTGTTGCTCGACTGCTAAAACTCTAGACCCTCATTCTCTCCCGGCTTGATTACTGTAACCTCCTGCTGTCCAGCCTTCCTGCCTCTCACCTGTCTCCCCTACAATCTATCATAAATGCTGCTGCCAGAATCACTCTACTCTTTCCTAGATCTGTCTCAGCATCTCCCCTCCTGAAATCCCTCTCCTGGCTTCCGATCAAATCCCGCATCTCACACTCCATTCTTCTCCTCACTTTTAAAGCTTTACACTCTTCTGCCCCTCCTTACATCTCAGCCCTAATTTCTCGCTATGCACCATCCCGACTCTTGCGTTCTGCTCAAGGATATCTTCTTTCTACCCCCTTTGTATCTAAAGCCCTCTCCTGCCTTAAACCTTTTTCACTGACTGCCCCACACCTCTGGAATGCCCTTCCCCTCAGTACCCGACTAGCACCCTCTCTATCCACCTTTAAGACCCACCTTAAGACACACTTGCTTAAAGAAGCATACGAATAGCACTGTGAATAATCTGAACACATGATACATAAAGCTTGGCTCCCTGCAGATGCACTTACCAGAACTCCCTCCTACTGTCTCTATACGTTCTCCCTACCTACCAATTAGATTGTAAGCTCCTCGGGGCAGGGACTCCTCTTCCTTAATGTTATGTTTATGTCTAAATCACTTATTCCCATGATCTGTTATTTATATTATCTGTTATTTATTCGATTACCACATGTATTACTACTGTGAAGCGCTACGTACATTAATGGCGCTATATAAATAAAGATATACAATACAATACAATACTACTCTATACTGTTTATTATGTAATGTATCAATACCTAATAAAAATGTTTGGGAGAAAAAAAAAAAGCTGCAGTTCTTTGTTTCCCCATTCAATATGTGCATCAATACAATCTGCACACTGACAAGTGATTAGCTAAGTTGCCGATTGATCCGTTCTCCTGTAATCGAACCCCGAATTGGGGGTTATTTAATTCACTGTTAGGTCTGCACAAGAGTACCCAGGGTGCAAAGTTCTGTGGGAAAGATCATGTGACCAGGCAGTCACTAGATACAATTGGTGCACTGCTAGAGAGAGGGCAGAGCTCAAGAGCCTGTCACAGAAGAGGAAGGGGGTGTGACTTTGTAAATGGTTTCTATAGAAACAAAAATGCTTGCTACATTAGAATACATTAAAAAATGTCTTTAAAATACTGTAGTTTTAATGAAAAAAAAATGCTGCAAGTATTTTCTCATAGTACAGAACTGATTTATTAAAAAAAAAAACCCCACATGTAGGATATTGCTTGAACTGCAGCTTAAAAATAACACAGTGTGTCCCCCTGTTACATTTCAGACCATTCTGGGAATGGGGGCCAGTCGTAGTAGTGCAGCTAATCTGTTGTCAATCAGAGGGGATGAGAGGAGGTGAGAAAGGGTGAGAGGGGGAGACTCCTTGTGTAATAAGGGCACCAGGGGGGGTTATATGAAAACAAACAGTATTTTATTGAACATAAGCAGCAAACAGCAACTTCACTTGACAGCAGACTTCCCTGGTTCCCACAGGTTTGTGTTTGGATGGGTTCCCCAGAGATAATAGAAGACTGACCTTTGATGCAGGTGGACTTGGGTATCTGTCTGCGGCTGCCACGGTGGGGGCTTGTCCCTGTGTTGGCCATACATGCTGGGTGAAATCTTGGGGGCTTGGGGGATTTTTCCACTACAGGGGTGCTCAGCCTTCAAGTCGGGGGACCCTGTCTCCTCTGTGTGTGACAGTGTGTTTGTGTGTGTGTGTGTGACAGTGTGTGTGACTGTGTGTGGGGGTGTGACTGTGTGTGGGTGTGTGACTGTGTGTGTGGGTGTGTGACTGTGTGTGGATGTGACTGTGTGTGGGTGTGTGTGTGTGACTATGTGTGTGTGTGTGTATATGTGTGTGACTGGGTGTGTGTGTATATGTGTGTGACTGGGTGTGTGTGTGACTGTGTGTGTGTGTGGCAGTGGGGGGTGAGTGGGTTTGTGAGGGGTGGTTGGTGGGTGGTCTCGGCTCCGTGTCCTCTTCTCCTCTGGAGCTGGTGCTGCTACTGCCCAAGCACGAAGCGCTGATGGCTGCCGCGCTCCAGAGAAGTCTGCGCAGACGTGCCGGAGAACGGCCGGAGTATTCTTCTGCGCATGCGCAAAGGCCCGCGGGTATGGTCGCATCTGGCATGTGTGAGCCGACAATGTCTGTGCATGCGCAAAGGCCCGAGAACTGCTGTGCGCATGCGCTTGTGCGCTGCGCCGATGTCTACTGCGCATGCCCACACTGACGCACACGGACGGCCTCTTTTGCCCACTTGACGTCACTTCCGTGACCTTACTTCCGTCTCCAACTAAGGAAATTCACTCCTGCCGGCAAAGAAGTTTCACTTCAAAAATCTGTAAAAAAAAAATTGCCAGCTTGGATTGCCACTTTAAAACAACGTCCGTTATCCTCCTGCATAGAGTTTTACTACTGGGCCAAATGCATTTATCATTCTGTGCTTCCCCCACTAGATGGAAGCAAAGTGATTACATTTAGTAATGTATTCAGTAATGTGTAATGTATTCAGTATAATGTATTATGTATTCAGTATATAAGAAGACAGAGTAGGGTAGGGATTCGGGTCGGACGCCTATTTACACTGAAAGCGTTGCAATACACAATTAAAATAATTGGAGGAAGGCCTCGATATTTTTCTTCTATTTAAGACCAAAGCAGAAATCCCTCCTGTTCAGCAGCCATTGAAATCCAGGGACAAACTCTGCACATAGCAAGTATTAGTCCTACACATACTGTATGTGGGACGAATTACTGACCAGACTCTTCTTTAACCCAGACAGTGCTGAAAAGATGGGTAATGCGGGCATATGTTAAAATAGATTTGAAGCAAAAGGTAACTCTGTGCTTATTTGCATGTCGTTTCCCAGAATCCCTGGCTCCTGTGGAAGCATTTGAATGGTAAGATATATGGGGGGAAAAGCAGAATTAGAGACCTGTAAGTGTGCTAATAAGTGGGATTTGTTTTTTTTTGCTCCTTCACATACGGAATACCAAAGCAAAGAAGGCTGCCCTGTGATGCACAGCATTCATTGTTTTACCCCTTCATTGCCAGAGAGGGCAACTACACTTTACAAACCATTACAATATCCTGGTTGGCTTAGATTCCCCAGGTTTTCATTAACCAGAAAAGTGTGCGTTATACTGCACAAGGAATTGAGTTAAATAAGAGGTATGTATGTATATGTGCATCAACCATCCCCACTCAGCAAAACGAACATGCCGCATTATATAATGAAACGGAGTATAAACCTACATACAACGTCCGTAGTTTATCGCAAACCTCTTTTTGGGGAACTTAACGTAAATCTTCAGGGCATCACGATGCAGGAATTGTTAGTGCATTTTGCCTCTGCTGCTAATAAATTATAAATATTAATCACAGGGGAGTCCTGCTCCATAGTACAATCTTCTCTACGGCTTTTTTTTAACATGATTTAAATTTGGGTTTGCTCTTATAAAAGAGCATGAACAATGTAAATTAAGTTCTCCGATTGTAAGCAGTATTATCTGATTGGAAGTGAGTCTCTTAGTATTCGTAGTGCATTCTATTGCCAGATGCTCATTATCAGAATGATGGGTGGGTGTAGGTTGGTCCTAAAGTGGTAATAGGATTGAATTTGAGTAGCTCACCCACTTTGGGATGTATTTTTAATGAAATGGAAGTGGAGTAAACAAATAAATGTGAATTGAAAAAAAATGTCCATCGTATCACCTACATTTCAAACACAGTCTTGATCTGACGCACACATCTTACCCCCTTTCTGAGGTCAGAGTAGATCACTGCCAGGCCAAGTAGAGTACTGTAGATCACTGCCAGGTTGGCCAGAAAAGCAGAAACATGTGTAGCATCCAGGCTTTACTCTCATTCTTTGTGACAATAACGGTTGGACTAAAAGTTATACTTCAGCATCCAAGTGTAATACATAAGCCAAATAAACACTGACATACAAGCGGGAATTCAGATCTCTCTGTTGTGGCCAAATTAAGTCTTTCAAAGCCAGAGAGGCTCCCAAAGTGTTGCATCGGTTCAGTGTTCTAGCCACCAAAATACATTTCTATTTAAAATTAATTTAAGCTTTTCTCACCAAGTGATGGGACCTTTGTTAGTCACTTACTGAATCCCTGCCATCTGGACAAGTTGATCCAGTCAAATAAATATGGTTCTATTTCGTCTAGGAATATTGGCATACATTATGTGCCAATCTGTCCAGGTGTCTAGGGTCCAGTTGGCAAAACAAACCTTTTCTGTTCTTATAAAAACACACATTTAACACAGCAGCCAGAAAATGAAGATGTTCTTGGGTGGCCAAAAGTTTAGAGAAACATTTTGCAGATGCTTGTTCCTCTTTTCTGTGACTGAATAAAATGGTATAATGTTGAATAAATATGTGTATTGGTCCATAATATGCGTATATGGTCTGTAATGGGAGAGTGAAACAGTGGTGAGAACATGGGCAATGAACTTGATAACTACTGTATGTACCTACTGTAACGGTGCTTCCTCCCACCCTATGGGAGATTTCCCTGTTACCAGGTGTATTGTGCATGCAGCCTGTAGGCTCAAAAGAGGCTCAGGTATCTGCCGATGGTAGTGGGGACTGCAGAACAGGCTTCTGGGATACATACCCGACATTTATTCCATGGCACTCAGCGCCTCCATCTGCTGTAGGCTCCAATGTGTGAAGGTAGTTTCCCACAGTAGAACAGACTCCTCTCCCCACAGAAAGATTACACACCAGACAGGAGGTATAATAACAGGAACAGTTTTATTCTTCTCTGCTCCCAGCACAGTCACTTGGCGGCCCTGCCCAATACAGTCACAGCTCTGGTCTCAAACTTCAACTGGTCCCTAGACCAGCATTATGGGTCAAGGGCCCACGCAGCAGTCCTAGCTCTTCCCTGGTCCTCTAACAGAACCAGGGGTATAGGTTATCACTTACTCCCCCGAAGGGAAGTTAACCTGTGTCTACCAGTGCACAGCAGCATGGGTGTGATACCTTGTCTCTCTCAATGGTAGAGACCAACTAACTATAATTTAGGAGGCAACCCTCTTAAGTATAGCAGGGGGAGGGTACCAGGTCTGAACCCAGGATTGGGTAGAACACAGACCTGACCCCACCTCCTCCCCTGCCTTGAGTGGGGAAAACCATGATTGATCCCAACACTGCCTGCTGGTATCAGGACTGATATGTCAGTACAGGATAGGATAGTAGCCACACCCAGCCATGACTACATTACCATTTACAGTAATGTGTACAGTATCTCCTCCCATGCACTGACAGCCCCAGGATACCCCTAATCCCAATCTCTAGTATCCCTCATATAAGAAATATTAATAAATATTTTTCACACAGTTTTAAGGTCTTCTGAGAAGCTCTGCACATTTTTTATTCATGGTTACAGATTGGGCAAACCAATATGTCTATGTAAGTGTATCTACAATTTGTGCACACACACACACACACACACACACACACACACACACACACACACACACACACACACACACACACACACACACACACACACACACACACACGCAGAGGTATCAGTACCGTGTTAGCCAAGCTTTAATAATAAAAAAAGAATAGACAATACCGTTCTGTGGCTAACGAAATGCTTTTATTCTTGCGAGCTTTCGACCGTGCACAACGCATGCCTTCTAAGGCAATACAGTGAGTGCGGCCATCTTTTCCTGCACTCTCACCCTATGTACTGTATATATATAAATATATATTTCCATGTTTTAATGGAAGGTCATTTGACGTGCTGTCAATCTATATGCTAATCATTTGTTATGATAAGTGTTCCATTTATAACTCTTCACATCAGTGAGCAATGTGTATTCTGCTGAATACCTAAGGTGCTGGGAGCTGCTTGTTCTGCTGAGGTGTACTTTCCATGTTATAAGCAAGGTCATTAAAATGGTTTGGCAAAACAATTGTTACAACGATAAGAGTTGTTTTGTGAAGGCATCTTATGATTTTGCCTTTGACAATGACTCTTGAGACTTTGTACAGCCCAGTAATGAGCCAAGATAAAGAACAAGCCATATGTTCTTGTAACACCAATTTCATGTAGTGCTGCCTATCCTCTAGAGAGAGGGAGAAGACGGCACAGGGAATTTAGTGAGTGTCAGGTACCTGATCGAACTGTAATATAATCCATTGTAATACTAACTCTAGCAACATCAGTAGCACACACCCTCCTGTGTATAGTACAAATGAGCTTATGTACGGAACTAAATAATGATTGCACGCTGTTCTTCTACTTTCTTTCTATTTCTATGCGTTTTCAGCTTCCAGGGATACTTCCCTCTGTAGGGGGTGCGGGTTGCCACTCTGCTCGGCTACCAGGGTCCACATGATGGCAGCGTTTCAAAGCTCCCACGGGCCAATAGGAAGCTGGGACATCATCAGGGTCGGCTTGTTGTTGGCCTGCGGGATGCGGGACCTTTAAGCTTTGCAGAGATACCGGCAATGGAGGAATGTAGCAGCTGTGTGTTTGGCATGGACTGTGTATGTGTGTGTTTTGCTTGGAGTGTGTGTGTATGTTTGTTGCATGGAGTGTGTGCATGTGTGGGTGATAGTAGCTCCTGCAAAGGGATAAGGGGGATAAAAAAACAATAGGCAAGATATACGGAAAAAAGAAACTGATTGGGAATGCTATAAAATATTGAAAACAATTGTGAGTAAAAACTATATGGAGTGAAAATGAAATGATTGGAATTAAAGTAAAAAGAAAACAATACATTTGAAATAAATTAAATGAATGGATATAGTTAGTTATGGTATGCAATGCGGGAGAGAGAATGGAGGGGTGAGGAGGAGAAAGAATGAGGGGAGGGAGGAGAGATAATGGGGGATGGGGGGGAGAGAAAGGATAAATGGAGGAGAGAGAGAATGGAGGGATGGAAGAGAGAGGGAAAGGAGGGACAGAGAATGGAGGGGTGGGGGGAGAGAGAATGGAAGGATGGGGGAGAGATAGAATAGAGGGATGGGGGAGAGAATGGAGGGATGGAGGAGAGAGAGAATGGAGAGATAGAGGAGAGAGGGAAAGAAGGGATGGAGGGAGAGATAGAATGGAGGGATAGAGGGAGATAGAATGGAGGGATAGAGGGAGAGAAAATGGAGGGATGGGGGAGGAGAGATAGAATGGAGAGATGTGGGAGAGAGAAATGGTGGAGTGTGTGTGAGAGAAAGGGGGAGTCAGAGGGGGCGGAGAGAGACAAAGAGAGGGGATGGGCGCAGTTGGTAATTCATTTTATAAAAATGTTTTAATGTGTCCCAGTTTTTACTTTATAATGTCACCCTAGGTAAGTTTCTCCAGAAACAGGGCGTCCCCGGAGTTGAATGAATGGGGTTCAGCTCCAGAAACCCCCTGCTTCAATCCTGGGGGAAAAAATAAATAAATGTTAACCAAAAATAAAGTGCTTGGACTGCTCCATTAAGGGCCTCATGTGGTCCAGGTTTTCTGTCTCCAGCAGGGGCGGGCTGGACAGAGGGGCAGGGAGACAATTTCCCCTTCCTATTTGCAGTAACACGGGCCACTGTCTGCTTTGCAGTAACGGAGGCTGACCTGCTGGGAACAAAGCCAAGGGCCAGGCCGTGAGAGTGAGCTGGGGTGGAGCTTAAGGGACGGGGGAGGGACAGGCCAACACAGAGCTAAGGACTTGTGGAGGGGCCGCAGTTTGGAGGCGGAGCTAAAAGTACAGATGGTGCAAGGGGGTCAGGGGGCTTAAGGTAAGGAGCTTTGCCCAGGAGGGAGGGGGGAGGGTTTGTGTCTGTGTGTGTGTTGCATTTGTATGGGGTGTATGCATATATGTGTGTGTGTTTGTGTATATGTACATTAGATTGTAAGCTCTTCGGAGCAGGGTCTCCTTTTCCTAAATGTTACTTTTATGTCTGAAGCTCTTCTTCCCTTTGTGTGTTATTTGTATTATTTGTTATTTATATGATTGGCATATATATAACATATATATATATATGTTATACATAACATAATATATGCAATACATATATAGTGTATTACTGCTGCGAAGCGCTATGTACATGAATGGGGCTATATATACATAGAGACATACATACCCGTCACCAATCGTGGTGTTGAGAAAGAAGAATGGGTCGGTCCGCCTGTGTGTGGATTATCGGATACTGAATAATCGCACTGTACCCGACCAATACAAGCTTCCGCGGATTGAAGAAATACTTAACGCACTGTCGGGAGGCCAATGGTTCAGCGTACTGGACCTGAGATCTAGGTACTACCAGGTACCCATGAGTGCAGAAGACCAAGATAAGATGCCTTTGTGTGTCCGCTTGGCTTCTACCAGTTCACCCGTATGCCTCAAGGCATTTATGGTGCTCCGGCTAGGTTTCAGCGTCTGATGGAGAAGACCATCAGTGACATGAACTCCAGGCAGGCTTAGTCTACCTGGATGAAATCATCGTCATTGGTAAGACACTAGAGAAGCATGAAGAAGTCTGCTGAAGGTGCTATATCGATTAGGCCAGGAAGCCAGGAAGGCCTGAAGCTGTCATTAGACAAATGCCGGTTCTGCCACACTTCAGTGACCTACGTGGGACACATAGTATCTGCGGATGGAATGCCACTGATCCTGCTAAAGTTGAAGCCGGGGTGAATGGGCCAAGACCAGAGAACGTCATGGAGCTACTGTCTTTCCTAGGCTTTTGCGGATATTATTGCCACTTTGTGGAGGTGTATTAAAGCAAAGCAAAGGTTCTCAACAACGTTCTCAAAATATATCCAGAGGATACAGGGCGGAAAGCCACCTCTGCGCAACTGCTGTTTGGCGACAAGCGGACGGCTGCCTGTGAAACGGAGTTTGACGGCCTGAAAAAAGCTTAACGGAGGCGCCCGTTCTTACGTACGTCGATCCCGAGCAGCCCTACATCCTTCATGTGGATGCGGGCTTCAATGGCCTAGGTGCTGTCCTGCACCAGAAGTACCCGGCTGGCCTTCGACCAGTAGCCTACGTCAGCCGCAGTTTGCCTCACAGCGAGCAGAATTATCCTGTCCACAAGTTGGAGTTCCTCACTCTCAAGTGGGCAATCGTGGCCAAATTCCATGATTACCTGTACGGTGTCGCCATCGAAGTGCGAACAGACAACAACCCGTTAAATTATATCCTGACATCCACCAAGCCACAGATGGCTGGCGGCTCTATCAAACTACAAGTTCACCCTGAAGTACAAACCAGGCCCCTGAACATCAGAGAAGGAGAAAAACTGGAAGAGCACTATGGAAAAACAGGGCAATGGAGAGCCCTACCAACGTTTCACGCTTCCCAGAGCGCTTTCTCAAGGTATACATATCACAACTTTATTAACATATATATAGACACAGGATGACAAAACCAGCCAATACTCACAGCTCACATGTGATTCACCCACTTTGATTGCTAATGGTCTTCTGATGTGTATACACCTAATCAGTATATTAAGACACAGAGACGACGGCGACTAACTCCGCCCCCAACTGCCAATCCGGAGACATGCGTGGTCTAGCAACCCCCAGTAGTACGCGCTTGCGCAGTGACCAGCTGAGGGAGAGTCCTCCATGTCAATGGAGGCCGTGGGGCGTGGGGAGAGCGCGTCATCAAATGGCCCTGACTGTATACCTCACTGGGGCTCTAAATGCGCGCGCAACTGCGCTCTGCATGACACTAGTCCCTCCCCGCAGTGGGAGCAGACACAGTGAGCTCCGGACCATCGGCAGAGTGCGCTTGCGCAATACCGACCATCGTGTCAGAGGCTCACAGAATACCCCAAGTGCGGGGTGGGAGAATGAAAAGCCAGAGCGCAGAATTATGCGCAGCACAGAGGGTGAACACATAGTGTGCTGTGAAGTACAAACACATAACAATATTAAAATCAATTAACTTAAAATATACGTTAACAAAGAAAACATATTTGTAGAACCCCCTTGTCTTACTCTCTTCTAAATGATGTTAATCGACCAGAAGGGGTAATTAAAACTATCACATGACATATGTATAGTCAAACCAACATCCTGATTTGTTTAGGGAGCTGATGATGGTAAGTAAATAGAGTGGATATAGAATGGCAAGCAAAGAACACGAGATTGAGTGGAGAGACCTAATATAATGTAATGACAAGATGTTACTTATCTAGAAAGGTTCCCCATACATATATGCCCATGGTTGCTTAGCACATATATCCACTCTGTAACCTTAGCTAGTACATCCAGCTGTTGAAACATAACAAAGTGTATAACAAATATACATATAATTGACAGGAAAAAATACTCTATCATAGCTTCCAAGATCATTTTGAAGCTTATTATACAAACAAGTACAAAATATGTGAGAGCAACCAGTTAAAGGGAGGAGAGCAACATTTCGAGGAAACATTTTGAAAGAATAACATCCTCAAAAAAGCGCCATAATAAAAGGGCATCTTGTTGAAAAATAATGAATAAGAGAAAAGAAAAGATGATGATTTTGTAGTTTTTTGCTTTGAGTTGGTCTATTAATATAATTTAATACAATTTGATTTATGATTACAGGGTAAATATTATTGTCTTGATTATGCCTTCTCTTCTCAATTTCTTTTCTTTTCTCTTATTCATTATTTTTCAACAAGATGCCCTTTTATTATGGCGCTTTTTTGAGGATGTTATTCTTTCAAAATGTTTCCTCGATATGTTGCTCTCCTCCCTTTAAGTGGTTGCTCTCACATCTTTTGTACCGGTAGTCTCTTTAGTCAGGGGGAAAGAGGGCTACATACACACAGAACATATATGCACACCAGTGGCATGACCACCGTGATGCTAAACCCCACAATGCGGGGGGGGGTCCCGGGAGTGCAGGGTGGCCCTGCCAGTCGGTGCTGGAGTCGAGCTCAAGTCCTGTGTCGGCTACTGCTCTCTCCATCTGCTTGCGGCGGGGCAGGGCCTTGCTGTGGGGGGTGGGGACTTGCCGCGGGGGCGGGGCCTTGCAGGACGGGGCCTTCACTGAGCACAGGTAATAACTCCTTCCCCTGCCTGTTTCCTACAGGTACTACCCCCTAATCCCTCTCCCTCCTTTGTTACTGCTTTTAATGCCTTGGATATAATACGCACGCGCACACGTGACGGAGCGCATGGCGTCACGCGCGCCTGCTGCAGAGGCGATCCGTGGCACGTGGGATCTGAAGGAGGAGACGCGTCAGGGAGGCATGTCGGAGGTGTGCCCGTGACGTCACGTGAGCGGTTTGCACTCATTGGCTGGACCGAGCCACATGACTAGCCGTCGTGCAACAAAATCAAAACATTTTCTAACACAAAACATCGGCCGTGCTATAGCACTTTATCGCGCGTGTGGTTGTGCGCGCTTGGCCTGACTCATAGAAGCATGGCCTTTTGTTCTCGGCGTGCTCGCTGTTGCGCTTAGTATATATGTACTGTAGCTTAACAAAGGTCTGCTGGATTTCTCTCTCTTGGTCAGTCTCTTGTCAGCTCTGATAATCTGTGCTTTCTGAGCCCTGTCCTCCTAGGGATAGCATTGTTTTGTTTTTTTACCGGATTCCTTATTTTGAACATTTTTCCTTCATATCTGTTTGTTTATTTCTGTAAATAAATATCATCAGAAATTGAAAGAGGACGTTATCATTGCAGGAAAGAGGGGCTGAGTTTGGTTGCCTGTAAAGTTTATGTAGTGGGTGTACCCCTGGGGTACGGCACTACTGGTACTTCATTCACCTGTAAGGCTAACCTGAGTCCTGAGCCTCCGCCACTGGGAGCCTGGAGTGTACTTACACTCGGTGCAGCGCCTCCACTGATGAGGGATCCTAACGTGGTGGGAGTGCTCCCTTATCAGAACCCACATATACAATACCACACGGGATTGGATAAACATCATTTACTGATCAGCATAATAATTATTCTCAACATATAACCAACATAGCATTTATATCATATCACATATAGAACTGAATGTGTGCTTAGAATCAGTCCTGTAACACTTAAGTCTCTGATGTACTCCGGTGCCAGGGCATTTAACCTCTTAGTGTCCACCAGCTATAGATTAGAGTGTGTGTGAGGGACAGCACTTCCCTGTGTTGGGGCCCGTTGGTGCACTTTAATATAATACCTTCCTGGTTAGGGTCATAACCAGGAGAATCTTTGATAAGTCTGCAATACCGCAACGTGATCCCACGCAGCACTTTACTGCTCTCTGCAGAAATAAATGCACACGCTGACTCCACAGGGGAGGGATTCCCAAGGCGGATTATCCCTTTGCAAACAGTCTCTGTTATGAAATCAGAGTCTCTTCCAGCTACATGCTGTACTGACAGTCAGGCACTGTCCTGCAACATCTTTCTCACTAGGAGTAAAGTGAAGGAGTCCCTGTCTTAAGGCAGTTCCCTACACAATACAGTTACTTCTCTACAGTGACTCAGGGAACTAACTGAGCCCTGGGGATTTACTTCTGTCCTAATCCCTGGAGCACTGCTCCTTGGATCTAACCTGCAGCTTCAGGCTCCTGGTCTTTACTGACTGCTTCCTGTTCCAGCATGCAGTAGTCTTTCCTGCTATTCCAGCAGAATCCTGCAGCCCTACTGGCTCCCTGGTGTCAGGTGGTGTCACTGCCCCTGAGCATCATGGGGCTTGTAGTTCTATCTGCAGCCTTTAACCTAGGGAGCCTCATGCTCTCCCTCTAATGGCTGCCGCTATGCAGCTTGCACTCGTGCGCCCCCTGAAATGGCCACCGCGGAGTTGCCCTGCTCATGCGCAACCTCTCAGCACTCAGGCAGCTCCTCGCCACTTCTGCGCATGCGCAACTCTCACCACGTGTGCACGCGCATACACCAACATGGCGGCGCCCTCCGGAGGGAACCGCCAGCGACTCCATCACCCTGCCACACATCTCTGATGGTAAGGAGAGGGGGGGGAAACCGGGAGCAGGGGGAGACCGGAGGGTACCTGGCTACATCTACTTAGCCTCAGGAAACCCAGGACAAAACGGTAAAACAACAGCTTTATGGGACAGAGGCTGAATACAGACAAGCTGCAGTAAAAAAACAGCTTTACCAGAGAGCGGCAGCAAGGACAAGCTGCAGAAGTGACTAAACACGCAGCATCTGAGCACAGCTGCACCAGCCAAGATACAAGCCCCTCAGATCCAACCCTGTGCTACGTTCCCACAGCTAGGGCTACCAAGGGCCAGTATCAGAGGCTACCGGGGAACGAGCTGCCACAGAGGTCGCACGTGCAAGGGCTGTTTACAGTCAAAAGAAGTACAGATGGTAAGAAATTCGTCGAAAGAGATTTCTATGTAGATGACGGGCTCAAATCACTCCCTAAAGAAGGAGAAGGTACTGACTTTCTAAAAAGAACACAAAAGATGCTAGCAATGTCTAACCATAGCCTCCATAAAATAGCTTCTAATAGCGCAATAGTGATGAAGGCGATTGATTCAGACAATCATGTGAATGATCTGAAAGTTTTAGATCTTGGAGTGGATATGACCCCTATACAGCAGAGCCTCGGATTGAGCAGGGACCTTAAAGCGGATAAAGGAGCGGATTCACGTTCCAGGTGTCCATTTAAGAAAAGCCATACACTCAATGTCATGTCCTGTCTACAGTCAACAGCCTCTATGACCCTCTTGGATATGTAGCTCCAGTCACCATACGAGGGAAGTCTCTCCTTTGAGAACTTTCTGTAGAAACACGGGACTGGGATATACCATTACCCTTAGAAAAGCACAAGAGTGGTAAGTGTGGAAGTATTCCTTGAAGACCCCTTGAATACTATGCTCCTTTATGCTCCTATATCTCTCACCACTGCACGAAGCAAAGAAGTTTGCATTTTTTCAGATGATTCTACGAAAGCCATAGTAGTAGTAGCTTATTTAAATGTTACAGATGAAAGTGGAGAACACCATATCCGATTCATGCTTGGCAAGGCTAAGTTGGCACTACAACCTGAGCACACTATAGCAAGATTGTACGTATATGTCAGCAAAAGGGTGGAACGGATCAGACTCCATGACCCTGGGGGCCAGTTCAACTTGATTCCCCCATGATGTTTTCGACAACATTTATGGTCGAAGTCTCAGCAATTGTCAAAGTCATTATTGGACTCATTGCACAGACTCTCCTTACAGTGTCTCATCTGGACACTAGAAAATGAAAACATATTGAACCCTTTTACCAAGGAAGTGCTGGGATTTTAAGATTTGGGATACCATCATCTGGTGTCCCTACTTCTATTTGTGGGTCGCACTCCCTTCTATCGTTCTTGAAAAGACATCAAGGAGCACTAAGCCGATCCTTGAATGCTGCACCTGTCTTTGTAGACCCTGTGGTACCAGCCAGTACCACAGATTTAATATGGACTATGGACTAACAGTTAATGGTTTTTCTATATGTTTTATTATATGTTCCACATATGTTATTATAGAGATATCTATTGATGGCACACAGGGAGTGTTCTGTCTTCAGCCTGTGTTTTTCTGCACTTCTGTTCCTTGGAACCTTTGTTCCAGTTCCGACCCTCTCTTACTGTGCATCCTTGTATTAGAACTGTCATTCAGCCTGTTGCTGTCAGGGTCGCCTAGACCTCCTGCCTAGCCATAGTTCTTCTTTGTCCACCGGGTGTGCTGCTGTCTTCTGTGTGCTCTAGGGTTCCTCTGTCTGTCTTCTTGTTGCTTCTGTCTCTGTCCTTTATAGCTTCTGTTTCCTGGTTGATTCATTTGCCTTTGTTTTGAGTCAGACTCCTATGCACATGCTTCTGTCTCTGATCCTGATCTGTTCCTGTACCAGTCCTGTATTTCATTCTATTCATAGTAAAGGCCCTTGCTGGTAATTTGGCTTGTCCCTGTTTGTTCCCTGGTCTCAGTCCCTGCTCCCCGGTCTCAGTCCCTGCTCCCCGGTCTCAGTCCCTGCTCCCCGTTCTCAGTCCCTGCTCCCCGACCTTTTTCTGCTCCCCTGTCCTGTTCCAGTCTCCTCGTTGCTGACATCTGCTTGTTACCCGACTACGCTATCTGCCGCCTGCCTCGGACCCCTGCTTGTTACCCGACTACGCTATCTGCCGCCTGCCTCGGAACTCTGATTGTGACCCCTACTACGCTCCTGCTGTTCCAGCCACTGAGATCCTACCCGCCACAGGAGTCTCCCGTGACAGTTGCCTAAGCATCTCCTATCCACCCTCCCATGGGGTCTTGTTTGGTATCTCTTCCTGCATCTAAGGCTATGGCCCTATTGCCTGCACTGCACGCGTGCCTGCGAGGCTGGCGGCGCGTGCAGCCGAATTCCCTGGTCTGCAGAGAGCTGTAGGGGGAAATACAGGGGTGGGGGGAGGGTGTGACAGGGGAGTGGCAGGGGTGCAGTCATGATGTCACCCGGCAGGTTCGCCCTCATTGGCTGAACCGCCGGGGGTGTTGCCTAGCGCTCTGTCGCGACTTCTGATTTTCTCGAGAACAGGAGTTTCTGTCAATGCAGCGCGTCGGACCCCCTCGCAGAGGCCGCGGCCCCATTGTGGGGCAGCTCTTGTCCCTGCAGCGTCCGCCACAGCGGGTGCTACAGTAGCCAGCTGGGACCTGGCCTTAGCCCTCTTGGTCAGTGTTGCAGCTTGAACTGTCATCTCTGATAATCTGTGCTATCTCACCCCTGTCCTTCTAGGGATAGGGTTTTTTTTTTTACTAGACTCCTTATTTTGTGCATTTTTTAAAAGGTTCCCTTAATTTCTGTTTGTTTGTTTGTTCTTGTTAATAAATATATTCAGAGATACAAAGGGGACACTGTGATTGCATGAAAGAAGGAGATAAGTTTAGCTGCCTGTCAAAGTTTACTGTGCCCCAGGAAACTCAGGACAGAACACCAGGAGTGTCCAATTCATAAATTAGATGGTGGCCATGAAAATACCCCAGCTAAGAGGTCCTCATGATCTGTCACTACTGCAGTCTGCACAATGGTTCTCCAGTCATAGAACTGCACCCATCTGCAATAGCGATGCCCATGAACCATGTAATGATGAGGGTTCTTGGGAGGATGTCTTGGAAAATGTTCTAATCCCCAATATTACACTATAAATTATGATTATGATCTTGCCAGCTGTGTGAAGACTAGATTTTAACCTGGCAAGGCAAACAAACAAGATATTGCCCAAAATGTCTTACTACTGACAAGTGTTGGAAAACTACACATTGATCACAGTTATTACAGATGTTTTAATCTGTGAAATTAAAAGGCTCTAAAAGAGATTTTGTTTAGAAGTTCATTCTGTCCGAAGATCAAAATGAACCATGGCATTTAAATCTGGGTGACTGACAACTATAAGTATTTTTAAATAATGTGTTTAAGTTACTTTGTAAACGTGGTGAGCTGCGACTTGGGGTGAGTTTGATTTTTCTAGTAATTACTTATTGCGTGATCCACTATGTGCTGAACAGGAAAGCCACCCCTCCCCGTCAACAGGTCTATCAAAGGAATAAACACATGCATACATATTATTTACTTAGTCCTTGTCACGGTTGTGTCTTACAGTCCTATGGAGCAATTAGATATATTCCAGTGGTGGAAGACATCTTAATGTTCATTGACTTGACCCAGCTGCATATATCAATTCCCCAGCCAATAAACATACTGTATAATATTTTTTTTAACTCTGCTAAATTGCATATTTAACACTCTCGTCTTCGTACTGTTAACTTTACCCATTGTTCGTCTCATGAATTCTATTGCTCCTGTCCTGTAGCTTGTTGATAGTATAAACACAGTGTAATTAGTAACACAGTTATCATGTACCAGCTTGCATATGCATCATCTCTGCCTGTTCAACATATAGATGGCAAATTGTGAGATGCTGATTTCTCAGCTGAAAAAGCGGGTGTAGATAATGTGAAATTAACTTGTTCTAATTAATGTTACTTGTGTGAGCTCCATGCTGCTTGATTAAAATGGCATTAATTCATTGGTGTTTTTCTCACTAGATTAAATTCAAGAACTGTTCTCATTCCTCTTCTACATCAGTCTTCTTTCTCTAACTTATTTATCTCCTATAATTGAATTAAATGCATTGCCTCTTTACTCAATCTCTGGAGTGTTCAAGGGACCACTCCCCAGACAATCTCACCTCGAGCACAGGTCGGGTGTCACAAATCATCACACTCTTCTCGACTCTGGAGAACCACTGAGAGCAAAAACAGTTTGTGTGGGCTCAGCTCACCATGTGGGCTCTTAAGAATGGTGATTCTGTAAAATTGATTTATAACTCTGGCCTAATCAAACAGTGTAGAATTAGACATAAAGTTGTTATATGTAAGGTACTGTGTTATATATGTATAATATATATGGGCCATAGACTCCTGTCTGACACTAAGGCCTACAAGACTCTCTCTAGTGATCCTACTCTCCTCTTCCACTCACAACTCTGTAGTTTACTCAAACAGGGTTTGGAGGATCACGTTTTGAATAAAGATGAATTTAGATATCTATATATATCTAACCCACGTATTCCGATATTCTACCACCTTCCAAAAGTGCACAAGAGCCTTATAGACCCTCCAGGTAGACCCATCATATCAGGGGTGGAGTCAAGGACATCAGGGATGTCCAGATATGTGGACCACTTTCTAAAGCCATATGTGGTCCAACTTCGGTCATATCTTAGAGACACCCTACATGTCATTGACTCCATATCTTCCATTGAATGGATATCTATGTATAGATGGGCTACCAGTGATGTTCAATCTTTATACACTTGTATTGAGCATACAAAGGGTCTTGAGGCTATTGAGCACTTTCTTTCAGCTGACATTACTCTTCAAGCCATCCAATGTAAGTTTGTTCTGTCTCTCATCCAGTTCATTTTGATCAACAATTATTTCCTGTTTGAGAACATCTTTTATCTCCAAACCTGTGGTACGGCCATGGGTACCAGATTTGCCCCCAGCTATGCGAACCTCTATATGGGGTTATGGGAATCCAAATACATCTGGACCAATGCACAGCTGGGGGCACGTCTGGTATTCTATGGTCTCTGGGACGGAGATGGAGATAGTCTCACACACGTAATGGATGATTTTAATAATAATGATCTAGGACTTAAATTCACCATTCACAGTCACCCCTATGAGATTGTATTTCTTGATCTGGTTTTATCAGTTGATATGGATAAATAATTCAGACTAAAGTTCACTTTAAAGATGTAGCAGTGAATGGTTATTTCCATGCAAAGAGTAACCATCATCCAAAATAGATTCAAAACATCCCTCTGTGTCAATTTAATAGACTCAGACGGAACTGCTCAACTATGTCTGATTTCGAGAACCAATCATGTCGACTGATATCCCAGTTTGCCTCTAAGGGTTATGACTCTGACATAGGACATAGTCCTGAATTCTTATCACAAAGTGAAAGCCATTAACAGAACAGATCTTCTTTCTAAATCTAAAATTAAATCATCTGAAAAGTATTGTGGTAATAATCAATCTACATTTGGTGGTGTCAAATTCATTACTAAATGTAGTGGATATTCCAAACAAATTACAGAAGTGCTCAATCGGCACTGGAATATAGTCATGTGTGATCCACATCTGAACAAACAACTCACTTCTAGGGTACCTGTCATTTTCCCGCATGGCTACCAATATCAAAAACCAATTGACCCCCAGTAGGTTAAGGGATGTGGTCCCCACAATGGATCCTGGGAATTGTCATCCTGGTAGCTGCAGATGTGGCAGGTCTAGGTGCATAATGTGCAAACACATGACAGTATCCCAGTCCTTCTCATCCTCTTTTCATGGGGATATTTACCCCATTAAAAGTTCTATCCAATGCTTGGCCACTCATGTGGTTTATGTTCTGTCGTGTGCCTGTAACATCCAATACGTTGGGCGTACAAAACGATCCCTCTACCTCAGATTCTTGGAGCATAGACGTGCAATTATCAAGGGCACTCTTACCCATAGTGACCCCCGTCATTTCTCCTATGTACACTCTAACGACCCTGCGAGTCTGAGAATCATTGGAATCTAAACTATTCCCAGCTCTAGACTAGGAGGATAAAGGGAGGGGGATGGGTGCTCCAAAGTCAGTGGAAATTCCAGAATATCCCAATTATAGGTCTTCAGTAATAAACAGGACTGGTAAACGGACTCAAACATGGAGTGGGTGAACTAAGGAGATGTGATATGTGAGTGACCCATAAACACATAAGTCTCCTGAAGGTGACCAACCATTGACTAGACTAGGAGGAGACAGATTTAAAACTCTTTGTATACACAAATCCTACTGGATTTACCGGTTAGGCACACTGGCATCTCAAGGGTTAAATGAATGCATAGACACCAGCATTCTAGTCTAGTGCACTCCCCGAATCCCTTGTAGATCGGGGCATTTGTTTCTGTCCTGGTTTATTCTTCCTGTCAACTTTTTGCCATCATTTGAATGATTAGTCATACAAGTGTGGCTGTATTAGTAATACAAAATCTATTAAATATTAACCCTACTGTTGATACGGATATATCTTTCCTCTTCAGTATACCTATATTTATAATATATTTATTCTTATGTACATTCCAGTATCGGTCTACCCTGTCTGTTTTCATTAAAAGTTAGCTTTTTACTTTAAACCAACTCCTTTAATTGAAGGTATCTATTATGTAAATGCTATTATTAACATTATATTCTATATTCAATTAGTTTTATATTAGTTTATTAGTGGATTTAGCAATTGACATTTAGATTTTTATAGGTAGTTTATTTTTACACATTTTATTTTCTAACTATCTTTAATGATTCCATTCAGGGTATATATCACTGTCATTGTTTTATGGAAATGTTCATTGTTTTATGGAAATTATTGTTTTTATTGTTTTGATTACAATATTATATGTCAATGAATCTGTTCCATGCCATTGAACATCCTCACGACATGATAGGCAGCTGTTACTCTGCTACAGCTATATTCTATTTACACTGATTACCCAATTGGGTAAAAAATGCCATAGCAGCCAGCAGCCTTCCATCCATTGAAGAAGTAACTCACGTGACGAAACGCGTCGGACATCACGCCGGTTGAGAGCTGTCTCGAAGGTTTGCCAGTCTATACTCCATATGAGGAGGTTGAGCAGAGGATACTTCCGGGTTTGGCAGAGCCGCGTGTAGCGGAGCAGAGCGCTCTAGTGACGGGCTGATGTGATTGCGTTCTTGTGCTCTACACACGAAGTGTAACAGCTTATACCTGGACATTTTCTTGCAGCACTGGGCGATGCACCAGCTATCCGTGGATACCATCTTCCCCTCTGTTGATATTGAGAGGACACTTTGACCACTTTCCATGCAGCCACGGGTAAGTATCTACTGCTTACCAACTTTATATATTTATACTATATTGTCTGGCTTCAATCTTCTTGCGGTTCCTCACGGCTTACAGATTGTCTCCCATGAATGGTTCTTTTTATATTGAAGTGAGTGCATGTCCTGGCGGCCACTCTTCTTTTTTAAAATAAAATGATCTTTGTACATACAATATTATGCCATGGAGCTGGCACTTCTGTTTGTCTTTTTCATATATATATATATATATATATATATATATATATATATATATATATATGAAAGAAAAAAGAAAAAAACAGGCGCACAGGTGCATTAAAGTATAACAATAATTTTATGGAACATAAAAAGACAAATGCCCACTCACAAGTATAGCGGTATTAAAATGCAGTTATGAGATAGGCCCTCATAAGCCAGTGGTAGTGTCCGGGCCAGCAATGGTGTCCTCTCATGCGCGGTCTCCTTCTACCGGAAGTGACGTTCACCCGGTCTGGTGTCCCGCAAAACGGTAGTCCCTCCAGGAAACCGAGCCCTCGCTTGCCTGCTTCTGGCTGCTGCACCACCAAGGGAACCAAAGAAGTGTATAGTGTATACACTGTTCTGTTCGGCTGAGCCTCTCAAAATCTGCGTTTCTCTCAATCCGCAATGTAGCTCTCAGTGGGAATAGTGCCTCCTCTGCTTTAGCCACACCCTACGCGTTTCGTCATCTATGATGACTTCTTCAGGGGTACTATGTGTATATTTTATATTAAAAAGTTTTTATTGTAATTACATGTATTAATTTGAAGCTACATAGGGTCTTTTTTTAATTGTTCCTACTTTAGCCACCCCATAGGTTGTATTAACACAGTTGGCTATATACTCACAGTTAAGCAGGTTATTTCATTAGGCGCTCCTTTATTATTTCTGTTTTGTTCATATATATATATATATCTATATATATATATATATATATATATATATATATATATAGATATATATATATAGATATATTTGTTCATATATATATATATATATATATATATATATATATATATATATATATATATATATATATATATATATATATATATATATATATAACACAGTGGCTTACATATAACAACTTTATGTCTAATTCTACACTGTTTGATTAGGCCAGAGTCATAAATCAATTTTACAGAATCACCATTCTTAAGAGCCCACATGGTGAGCTGAGCCCACACAAACTGTTTTTGCTCTCAGTGGTTCCCCAGAGTAGAGAAGTGCGTGATGATTTGTGACCCCCGACCTGTGCTCGAGGTGAGATTGTCTTAGACAGGTCTGCAACCCTGCCTTCCAACCATTATCACCTAGCATACAGTGCTCCCACTGCAGCAAGGGATTCTGGGAAATTACATGCAAATGAGCACACAAAGTGTCACCTTTTGCCTGGAATATCCATTCACATGGCGCCCATTTAAGCAGGTGCATCACCGTTCACACAGCTTTTAAGCACAGCATGGGACTAGCAAAGCAAGTCAAACCACTCACAGACATGTTTCAACCTTGATGGGTATCATCAGTATGAGGTTGGTTTATACTTGCTTTGAAATATTTCTAGGCTGGGTAGGTTTACCATATCACATTTTAAGTTATAGTGGGTGAAAAATGCAACCCTCTTACCCCTAGATACATCCATTTACTTACATGGGAGATAATGCCCTTTTGGTACACTAATCTGTAATGGATCTTGATAAATTCCCCCTTCGGCCCATACTCTATATATTACATAGTATATACTATACTTCTAACAATTACTCTTGTTCAGCTGTCCTCCTGTGTTGTGTAGATTTAAGTCCCAATCATATAAGTATCTTTTGTATCTAAAGCCCCCTCCTGCCTAAAAATTCTCACTGACTGCCCCACAGCTCTGGAATTCCCTTCCCTTCAATATCCGACTAGCACCCTCTCTCTCCACCTTTAGGACCTTTCTTAAAACACACCTCTTTAACGATGCATATGAGTAGCTCCGTGGCTGATACAATCCACCTTATACATCGACCTTGACTCCTTGCAGATGCACTTACCAGAATGCCCACCTACTATCTCTGTACGTTATCCCTACAAACCACTTAGATTGTAAGCTCTTCGGAGCAGGGACTCCTTATCCTAAAGTTATTTTTGTCTTTGAAGCTCTTTTCCCACTATGTATTCTATTATTATGTCACGTGTATTACTGCTGTGATGCGCTATGTACATTGATGGCGTTACATATAAATAAAGATATACATTCAAGTAAGGGGAAGACGACCTCCCAGTACATTGAATAGACAGCTCCTATGATGTCATCCAAGGTAAATAATTGCAGACAGCCTTCGCGTGTTATATGAAGAGAAGACAGAAAATCATAAACAGATCTAAGGGAGTCTGTGATTGCTACAATAATGTTACTGGGACCTTCAACACAAAGATTCTCAGAGCCAAGCAGTTGCAGTAGTCTTGTATTGCTAAGCATTTGAAGTGTGTTTTAATACACATTATTACCTTACATCATAGATGTAATACAACATTAACATTAACATTAACAACGAAATAATAATGTTGTCCTTTCAGCAGGGAAAAACTTAACTCAGAGGTGGCCAACTGGAGTGCTCAAGGGTCACCAACAGGTCCGGTTTTCAGGATATCCCTGCTTTGACACAGATGGCTGACTGAGCCAGTGATAGAATGACTGCTTCAGCATAGGACACTCAACCTGAGCCACTGATTGAGCCACCTGTGCTGAAGCAGGGATACCCTGAAAACGTGACCTGTTGGTGGCCCTTGATGACTGGAGTTGTACACTCCGGCTTAACTGAAGAACAGCAGAATACTATGGTTGTGCTTCAAAGACCAGAGGGGATTTAACGTTAAGGCTGTGACATCCATGATAGGAGTGATTGAGGGGACATGTTCTTCATCGAATGTTAGAGAAACTCACAACTGCAAGTGACCGGCTCAGAGACACAGGCTTGGCTTGGATCAAGTGTACTTTAACAAAGCGTACAAATATTAAATATACCTAGGAGCTGAAACCTGCCAAATGTGGAGATCAAGGAAATGTATGCAGAGAAGGAAAGGTCTTGGCTGATAAGAATGCCAAGGTTTTTAGCAGCTGTGACCAGATTGATGGATGGGTTGTCACTGCTAAGAGCACAGGGATAAGTGAGGTGTGTGATAGAATCTGGGGGAGAGATCAGAGGAAATGGAGTGAGAAACATTGATACATTGTTACCTGCACCATAGGATATTGGATTAAAAACTGCATTGGATTCCTTTAAATACTTTATTACCTAGGCTGCAAGTAGTCTTTAGGGTATGTTCACCTAAGTGCAATAGCCATTATTGATCGTTAATTACCATTTACCTGATTGACTAGTAACAATGTATAATGGCTTTAGTAAATAAATCCTGCACTTTAGTGAGTAAATCCCTTTGGATGAAGACTTCTAGGACTTTGTTTTCTTGTAAATTATATACTTCTCTAGTACTGGAGGGGCCCTTAAATGGCCCTTAATACTCAAATGTCAGTTTGGAAATTATATATTTTAAAAAAAATAAAAAGGAAAACCCTTTTGTTGCATTGCAGCACCTTCTGCCAACAAAAACAGGATGGAAACAGTACCACTTAGCTTACTTTGGGATGAGTAGCCCCAAAGCAACTGCTACCACCGACCAAAGGCTACATTTAATGACACTCTGGGACAGTGACCGCTATGTACCCGGAATTTCCGCATTCTGTAACTGCTCCTGGGGCGATCACGTGACACCGTCTTGCTTAGGAGGCAGGAAACAGAAGTGAAGGGCACTCCACTCCCATTTGCATCAGGCTGGCGGCTCGGAGCAGTCAGTCCTATCTGCCCGTAAATAACGAGTGTTTGTCCATGAGGTAACCTGGTATGCCTATAGGGCCCTGGAAATGATAAGAGCATCTACATCTGGTATATAATGGGACATCATTATTTTGATCTCATCTTAATAGGTTTTATGCTACACATGCGCACTACAACAGAAACCTAAAAATTCAGTTTTCCTTAATAAAGGGAGTTCAAGGGAACGTATGTTTATGTGGCAGGGTACCCTCCCTTGCCTCCTCTCTAGCAGTGGTCCCGTTACGTGTGAGATTTTAGTGAGCTGTGTCGGCCATGTTGTGGTTGGCACAGCCACATACATTTGGACTGTGTGTAAGACAGCGGCCATCTTGAGGTTGGCACTGCAGGAAGACGAGGTCCTATCATTCAGGATTTCCTCACAGACTGGAGGAGGCGTGTTCAGTTCTGTTGGATCCGGCGATGGGAGAGGTATTGTCCAGGGACCTTGTCAAGCCCCTGGATTAGGCCAGACCCGTTTCAACATAGGCCCCAGCTAGATCCCCTACACCGTAGTGGAGTATTGTAGGGCTGGCCAATAGTAAGGGACTTGCCCCATAGTTTGCGGACAATTCAGCGGAGCAGACGGAACCGTGGCAGAGGATTCCCCAGGCCTAGTGGAACGGCCGCGCAGTGCTACCGGACGTAAGGCGGTGATTGTGTCGGAGGCCCTGCATCGTGGGATCATGGATGTGGCTTGTCTGAGCATACCCTGGTGTACCCGAGTACCCAGTAAGGTACCCACATGCACCAATACCACACGGGGAGGGTAGCGCTGCCCTCACATATATCCCTGGGTGGGATTGTTCTGCCGGACACCAGATTCTCGGTGCCCAGGGTATCTACCTGACATTGTTATTGTGTATGTACAGGTTAGCTCCATAACACCCGTATCAGCTAATTCTCCCTGAGGAGGAGGGAAGGGGTGTTACATTTACAAAATAAAAATGGTGTTCATTTGTAATTCATTGTTTCAGTAGGGGTCTGCGTGGCATTTTAAAGCTATTTATTACATACAACTTTCAGAACCTTGTAATATTTGACATTTTTTATTTTCTAAAAAAAAAAACAGAAATATGTAAGAAGATAGAATATATTTGCATAGCAAACTAGTACAGGTTTGTATATCTTTATTCTTGTTGCCATTTGAGATGGCTATCAGCAGGGTAACAGAGAGGCAGAATGCCATTAAAATACAGTACATCACTAATCCTCCAGACTTCTGCTTGTGCTCCTATCCTGGTTCTTACGATGTTGTGTTTTATCAAAAATAAAGCGGTGCAGGAGGTAGAGATGGGCGAATCCGGCCAAATCCGTTTCCCGGATTTTCTCGCATTTTCCCCTCAAAATACGTTTCTCAGTGTAAAATCCGCAAACTGATTTGGTTGGTTTTAATCCGCGCGGATTCATTAAAAACCACCTTTGGATGCAACCCGTGGACGGATTTGTAGCATCCAATCCACGGAGTCCATTGGTAATAATAATTGATCCGCTGAAATCCGAGGACCAAAGGAACCGACCGATCCGCTGCGGATCCACAATCGCCCCCAAAAATTGCCCATCTCTAGCAGGAGGGAGGAAAGATTTGTGTGGTCCCAGGAAGTTGGATGGATTAGTCATGAATTCCAATACACTTCAGCCTCTCTGCGCTAATTCCAGCATATTAATGACACCACAAAGTAAAGACGAGATTTGCTGGCTCCTGCGGAAAAATAAGCATATCCCTAATGTTCAAATAAATCTTGCATAATGTAGACAGATATTTTAACATTTTGATGCCAGGTTTCAAAAGGGGTGTATGTAACACAGTATGTCTTTAAATATTGCTCTAAAACTTCTGTAGGTACTGTACTTGGGGCCATTTCTACAAACCAGTGCTCTGCACCTGCTGGCACTGGAAGCCTCTTACAAGCCCATCCATGTCAATGAGATGTGCTGTCTTGTGACAGGATGCTGCTGAGTAAATAAGGCTTGATGCACCGCCTGCCCTTCCAGGAGCAGAGACAATCAGATGTGCACTAAGGTGTCACACAGCTGCAGTGCTCTGCAAGGTTGGAAACTGACACATACTGTACTGTACCTGTGCTAGCAGTGAGGCAAAATACAGCACACAACTGAAAGGCAAACCGCATTGTGAAAGATGGATCCCCTTAAAACCTACAATGCTACAAATGCATCAGAGCACATTCCCTGGGAATGCAGCATTCTCTGTCTTTACAATATTCGCTCAAACACGCTGCACAGAAAGTAAGGGGGAAAACAGCGGAGTGACACTGCCATTCTCACAATCCCTCTTATGCAATTGCGCCCAGAAGGTTATTTCCTTTTGTTAACATTTGTTTGCAATATTTCTACATTACAGTGTCAGCTAAATGCACGAAGTACATGATACATACGAGGAAAATGCTTTAATGCCACTGTCCTAGTTGTGTGCTCCACCATATTAATATCCTAATGACTGAGACACTGATTGAGGCACTTATGCTGAAGTAGGGATATCCTTAAAACCTAACCTGTTGGTGTCCCTTGAGGACTGGAGTTGGCCACCCCGGTTTAAGATGAACATGAGGATGTTGTGTGTGTGTCATAGCTGTCACACAATCACATACTATTAGATTGTAAGCTCTTCGGAGTAGGAGCTCCTCTTTCTAAAAGTAAATTTTTATGTCTAAAGCACTTATTCCCATGATCTGTTAGTTGTATTATGTGTTATTTATATAAATGTCACATGTAATACTGTGAAGCGCTATGTATATTAATGGCGCTATATAAATAAAGACATACATACAGTACATACTTGCTGATTTCTCACCACATAAGTCCCTCTGTTCGATGAGATCTTTCTTCAGCCGCTGAGGTTGCTAGCCCTGAAATGTAAAATCTTAGTTCCTTGTTAAGAACACTTGGATGGGTTTAGCAATAATATGTGCGATATTTCTGCATTGTTTTCCACCACACTTATCAGAAGCTACAAACAGTTCAGTTTTCATTTGTATCAATCTGACTCTTCAAGAGGATAATGCGAGACAATGTCGTATTTCCCGGATTCGGAAAGGTTAAGGATTGCGGTGTATTGGGTATTTAGGAGATAGAATTCCCATGAAATAGCAGTGTGGTAACTGAAAATGCAAGACAACTTATTACCTGGGAGTCAGACACAATTACACTTGATATAAAATGGATGTGATCTCTTCATTTACTGACTTTGCTTATCTGTGCTATTTGTGGAGCTAAGTTTCAATGTGTCTGTGTGGCTGGATAAGCAGCAGGTCCTTTCTGTTCCTAAATAATATGTGGCTCCTTAAAGGGAGAAGGAGCGGCTCCGTGAGTAATGGCGCAGACTTTGCAAATAATGACACTGAGTTTAAATAGGGGGACCTGGTTCAATTCCCCGGGTCAGCTCCATGTGACCTTGGGCAGTCACTTTATCTCACCGGGGCCTCAGGCACCAAAATCATAGATTGTAAGCTCCATGGGGTAGGGATTGTGTCTGTAAGAATTCCTGTGCTGCGTACAGCGCGCCATACTGTCATTGTGAAGCGCTTTGAGGCCCATTGGGAGAAAAGTGCTATATGAAATAAAGGTATTATTATATTATGAAAGATAGATTCTCTAAAAACAGAGAGTTTAATGTTTTTAAGCAGATGTTCCCAACCTTCCACTTTAGGGGAATGAAAGGTGGTAAGTATGGAAGAAAGGCTTGAAAAAACACCACCTTGCACAAAAATCTAACACCCACCCCCCCCCCCCCTGCCTTCGCAAGCAAATTTACACGGCCCCTCAATAGGGTCATAATATTCTCCAGCCTTTCACAGCCATCACCCAACACCCTCTGATAGATACCCATACATGGTTTCAATATCCATTCCCTGGCCTTGCCACTTAAATAGCTTACTTGCTTTTTAAGCAGCAATTCCCCCTACCCATTTTTGTTTATAACTCCACCTCACCCCATCTCCCCCCCCCCCCATTTTGTTAAAGGATGTCCCACTGACCCCAGGTCTTGAGATACTTACCGGTTTCAATCTCACACCAGTATAATCAAAATGGTTGCCAAATATCAGGCCAATAAGAAGTCACAACATGGTCAGTCTCGTTTTCTTATTGAATGATAATTTAAATCCCCTTGAAAAATCAGGAAGTAATAATAATAACTTTACCGGTTAGTATCTCAGGAACTGCAGCGTCGTAGGAGCTAAGAATAGTGTCTTTCAGCTCTGGAGGACTCCCCCAGCTCCAGTCATGTAATAGAAAGGGGAATTAGTTAGAGGGGATTGTTGCTTTAGGACCGAGGTATAAAGTAATATGTTGCTTGTCATGTACGGTACACCTGTGAGCACGTGACCCCTATATGGGACAAGGATTAATACACACAGCTATCCAGCTGATTCACTTTTCTCCATGCATGGACCCTCAAATAAATAATATTAATAATAATATCTCAACTCAATCAATCCCAATATGCCATCTGTCATTAACAGCACACTTGTGAGCATGTGACATATATGCAACCAGGGTTAATACACAAAGCCAACTCGCTGCCTCACCTTTCTCCTCCGCAAGTTATGTCACATGAGGTAATATTTACCCTTACTCTGTTACTATATATATATATAAATATATATATTATACCACTATATCTGCTGCTACCACCAAAGGTATTATTAAAATATGTACAGAGGCTCTGGTCTCTGTTTATTAAGAAAAACTATGCACTTAACACACACAAATCTGTCAATGTAATTTACTCTCCACAAAGCGTGCAACAGTTCAATCAGAGCCCAAAGTATTACTTACCGAAGGTTAGATTTAATATAACAAAAATACAGTGCTTACGTTACAGAAAAAGATTGACAAGAACATACAGTTATAATAAATGCAGACAATTTCATCAAAATAATAAGGATAAAAAAGAATCTAACTTAAGTTATCGTCTAACATTTATCAGATCTTTTCCCAAAGGGTCTTGAGTGGAAATTGAGATTTCATGTGTCCCAGCATGGACACTGCCTTAGTTGAAATCTAACTCATAATTAAAAAGTTTTATATTCTAAATTCCCTTTATTGAGAACACTATAAGGCCACCCCTTTCTTAAATCACGAGTGACAGTTTTACGACTTGAATGACAAAAACCTTTGTTTTGACTCTAAAGTTGACTCGATATATAAAAGACTTCATATAGTTGTTTCTATAATACTTAGACACACGCCATCATCACTGTTGCATCTGTGTACTTAATATACACGCCAGGATATTAAATATAACTACGTAACGGTGTCTATTTTTTAAGGAGAAACAGATATTAGAGATTATACTTTTTTTTGCATGATTTAATTTGTGTAATGGCAACGGCTACAAATATCTATTTGTTATTCTTGCATATTGCTGTCAGGCTTATGATATCTTGATATTTAATAAATGTACCCTTTTTGGAATACCTTCTTAGCCATACCCTCTGGTATTTGCAGATCCTCTTAAGAATGCTTTTCAAGGTACATTTAAAAATGTCCTGTTTATTAGTGGCCGGGAAGCAATATTTCAATCCCACCACTTGTAAAACAGATGATCTCTTATCTCTAGATGCCATCAGTCTTATAAAACCTGTAAAACACAGGCCTGGTGGGGTTTGACAGGCCCTAAAAACAATTCTTATACTTGTAAGACATTTTGTAACAAACATTCACCTCTCATGTACCAGATTGATTAAAATACGTAATAATTTCTGCCATATTCATTACATTGCTGTTCCCAATGTCATGGACAGGATTCAATAAAAATGCTTTTGCAAAGATTTTAGCAGAAATCTACATGTTACATGTGTCATGACAGACATTAAAAAACCCTGGAATAATGTATGCCAATGTAAACACTCAAACAGCATAACAAATGAATTTATATCACACCTGTAATGTACCTTTGTGATTGAGATTTTTAAGATTTTTTTCTGTAGTGAGACCATTATTGTAACGATGCTTAGCAGAGAAATCTATAGTACAATAATCAAGACAGTTTTAGCTATAACTGACCATCTAAATGTATCTTACAAAGAAAGGCTTCAAGGAAAGTTGGCTACATAATAAATCAGACAATTGGATAGAAACGGATTTTATATTTTGTGGGCTACTGATGTAATATTTCTAACCCATGAATCGTCATCTTTGTGTCTGTATCTTGTGTTTAGTGCATGAAAATAAGTAAATAAAACATTCAACGAAACCAACACAAAAAGCAGATTTATTACCATAGAAATTATCATTATTATTCTTTATTAGTGCAGACCCACAATCACAAAACAATATAAATGCAAGTTGACATCTCTGGAAAAATAAGCATATCTCAACTATTGAACAGAAAAAAGCATTCAATCAGCGCTACAAACTTAACAGTGACACCATAGGCACGTTCTATAGTGAGTGTGTGTATATATGTATGCGTGTGTGTGTGTGTGTGTGTGTGTGTATGTATTTGTGAGTTTGCACAAACTTAATTAATATTTTATTTTTACCAATTGTTTTTTTTTTTAAATAAATAATAAATCACACACACACACACACACACACACACACACACACACACACACACACACACACACACACACACACACACACACACACACACACACACACACACACACACACACACACACACACACACACACACACACACACACACACACACACACACACACTGTACCTTCCCAGTATTCTGCCCCTCTCACTATATTTACGAAAAGCATGCGGCACATGCACGCGCGTTCGCATAGGCACGCACGACCGCATGCTGTACATAACAGCCCTTAACTGAACGGTGCTAATAATTATACTGAAAGTTAGGTATGGTGACAGTGGTTGCAGCCTCAAAAACCATGGATTTTCTCTAAAACCCCAAATTATCAGTGTATGGCGTTAATTCTTTTGGGCACAAGGAATATGTGGAAACAAAAAATAAAAACAAAGGGATATGTGGAAACAAAAAATAAAACCCCCAAATAGTGTAATATGTTCATACAAGAGGAACTTTTCTTGTTCAAGAGTTCAAATTCACACTTTTCTTCTCTTGAGTTTTAAGCTCATCTCACAGATCTTGTGTAATTTCTGCTGTCAATCAGGGAAATCCTTTGTTTATCCAATACCGGAGCTACTGGGAGGGGAAAAGGAGACACATGGCGCAGTCTGCCTGGTCCACAGCGTATGGGTATAATCAGCACGGATATATACTCCCATTTAGCATGGCTTTCATAAAAGCATATGTGAAATATTGGATATCCCTCTGGAATTAATCACTCTGTGGATATTAGGTACGTGGGATGTTCCCCAGGTTTAAGAACAATGGAAATTCAATTCATAAAAAGTGAACTTTATTAACGCCTAACATCATAAAATAAAAACAAACGCAAAAAAAACAGAAAACATATGCAGACTAATAGACCTGAAAGCTTCAGGCTTCTGGTGTAATAAGTATACGCCATATATCAAGGCAGGAGAAATGAACCTGGCTACTGAACAGTTGAACAGCAGATTTCTCCTATCAACGTCTCCACTGCACTGCGAGTCCGATCCCACTGCTGCCTCTATTGATTCAACCCAAAGGAGTGGGATCAGACTCACCAACGGAGTCAGTGTCGTCATCTCCTGGAGACGCATCCACACAGTGCAGAGGAGAGGCATGGACAGGAGAACACAACAGAAATTACATCTATAGAACTACAAGAAAGGTTCCCTTTGTATGAACATATTACACTATTTGGGTGTGTTTGTTTTTTGTTTCCACATATTCCCTGGACCTACTCATTGATCCCAAAAGAACCAAAGCCATATATCTTAACTATTACTGTTCACTTTATTACATTACTTTCTCTCTGCATCTGCTTATTTGCTGTGTTTCACCTTGTTTTTACTTGAGCGTGTCAGAAAACCTGTGTTTTATTTAATGTCACCTGGCCTCAGTAAATCATAGCCCTCAGTACATATTATAACTTTGTGCTTGAAGTGCTTTCAAGGTTACCATCAACAAAATAGATATCCCTCGGAGGTATGCTGTTAGTAGACAGTGTGGAGTGCTACCAATCAGCTGGTTTAGCTCACACTGCTAGGGCTGGTTGTTGGTTCTAGTCCTGTTGGGTGTGACACTGTTTCAGTCATTAGGTGGGTGCCTTATTCTTATCAACTGTATACCGGCATACCCCGCATTAACGTACGCAATGGGACCGGAGCATGTATGTAAAGTGAAAATGTACTTAAAGTGAAGCACTACCTTTTCCCCACTTATCAATGCATGTACTGTACTGCAATCGTCATATATGTGCATAACTGATGTAAATAACGCATTTGTAACAGGCTCTATAGTCTCCCTGCTTGCGCACAGCTTCGGTACAGGTAGGGAGCCGGTATTGCTGTTCAGGACGTGATGACAGGCGCATGCGTGAGCTGCTGTTTGCCTATTGGGCGATATGTACTTACTCGCAAGTGTACTTAAAGCGGGGTATGCCTGTATAGAGGTATACTTTACATAGACAATGTATGTACCTATGTATATCTTTATTTATATACTGTAGCACCATTGAGGTACATAGTGCTTCACAGCAGTAATACAAGTGACATAATTGTATGTCTTTATTTATATAGCAAACGACAGAGAAGCCCAATGCTACATCCAATATGACAAAAATACACAGTAAAATACTTATATATTCTCTTGAAAAAGGGTCATTTAATTTAACCCTTTGGCCAAAGCGTTGTAAGCTTGCGAGCCACGACAAGGCAGACACCTGTTCGCAAATCCTAACACTACCAGAATTATTTATATAGCGCCATTAATGTACATAGCGCTTCACAGTAGTAATACACGTGCAATCATATAAATAATATAAAATACAAATAACAGAACATGGGAATAAGCACTTGAGACATTCAAGTAACATTAGGAAAAGGAGTCCCTGCCCCGAAGTGCTTACATGAGACATACAATGAGATGCAGAAATAGAGGTAGGTGGAGAGAGTTCCCAGGTATTGGAGGATATGAGAAGTTGAACTAACACTGGTATAAATCAGACCGGGGAGGGCAGTGTAGCACTGAAGGATGAACAGCAACTTAGAAAGTTAGCCTTTAGGTGTGTAAATATTGTCAGAGCATTTAGAAAGCTACGTTCTTACAGTTGAAGAGCTGTTGACGAAGTGCAGATTTCAGTTCCTCTTGTATTCTTCACCTCCAAGTTTACCTCCACAGACACTTCATATGTGGCACTTAAGATGTTACACATACATTGGAAGAATGTATGAATAAACTCTGATTACAGTATACAGGAAAATTATTGACAGCGATTATGAATTCATCAAGCATCACGAAATGCAAAAACCAAATGCTCCTTTGCAAGAGAAAATATTAAACAGAACTATCAATACAATAATACAAAGTAATTATCTCCTATGTTAGAATAAGTCTGTACGTTATTGTATGAAAAAAACATGAAATACACAATAATAAATGTGCATAATTACATATAAATTAATTCTGGGCAATCGTTTGGAAAATATACCTGTGATATTTTGTGTCTTTATTTGCGCTAAATCCACAAAATAAACATTCATATTGTTATAGTGGAGAATTTTTGTGACCCACCTACACAAAGTACAAGCTATATAATGATACTAATTCTGCCCCTATCAGACTTATTCCCATTTCAGTTTATCAGGGGAGTTTTGAGGACAACAACATACCCTGTACTTGCTGTACCTCCAGTAACAGTGGCAAACCCCTTCTCCCTTTCACATGACTACCTCCAAAACCAATGCACTTAATACATTTGGCCATCGATTCGCTGGGCTCACAATTTCCTGAAACTGGCAGAAATAGACAAGATAAATATTTTACAAGTTGGGGATTTCCTGGAGGTTAGACTATACCGTGATTATCTGGAGACACGGCATTTACAATCAGCTTGAAAGGAAAAATATGGGGGGCATTACTGCTTTAATAATGACCCATCTTTAATGTATTGGAAGAGCTAGTAAAGAAACATGCTATTCAATAAATTGCCTTAGTCCTGTATTATTATATTATTATTATATTCCCTTTGATGATTTTAGGATTAACTGCTGTATGTTTAGTCCCTAGGCACCGGTCATTAAACATTAACACGGACCTTCATCTTTTTTCATTTGGTATGTGTTATCTGGTGAGCATTAGTGTGCAAGATGATTGTGTTAATTTGTTTTAGAGATAATTGCGCTGTACTTAATTATACAGCCCGTCTATTCGGAGCGCTGTGCATATTATACATGGCTTCCCTGGTAAATCCAGCACCGGACACATTGACCCAGATCCGCAAAGATCCGATATTTAGCATAACTCTGACCAAAATGACCGTTAGGTTCATCATAGCGCATATCGAGTAAAGGGAATAACCTAATGTTAACCCAGTGTCACTCCTTAAATAGCGTATGGTTACATTATTTTGGCCATTAGTGATGATTATATGCAAAACAAGCGTTCACCCTAACATCACATATCCACTAAAGGCCATTCAGGGTAACGCAGGTACTTAACGTTAGGTAACCTACATGTCGAAGTGAACCAGCTGTGCTGAAGCAGGGATATCCTGAAATCCTAACCTGTTGGTGGCAATTGAGCACTGCAGTTAGCCACTCCTAGCTTATGCTAATGAATTTAACAACAGCCATTGTTTTTGCATATAATGAGCTTTGTAGAAACAGGCACCGGTTTAAGGACACTCACTTTAAGTACACTCGCGAGTAAGGACATATCGCCCAATAGGCAAACGGCAGCTCACGCATGCACCTGTCAGCACATCCTGAACAGCAATACTGGCTCCCTACCTGTACCAAAGCTATGCGCAAGCAGGGAGACTATAGAGACTGTTACACATGTGTTATTTACAGCAATTATGCACGTATATGACGATTGCAGTACAGTACATGCATCGATAAGTGAAAAAAGGTAGTGCTTCACTTTAAGTACATTTTCGCTTTACATACATGCTCCGGTCCCATTGCGTACGTTAATGCGGGGTATGCCTGTATATAAAACTCCCGCCTCATACGTGTGCCAGAATTAGCTGATTTACTATCCGTTGGGCTGTCATCGGTTCAAATAGACCGCGGTATTTAGAAGGTATCAATGATAGTATTTTGACACATAAAATATCATCTCTCGGATAGAAAAACTAACGTGGTTAGATTTGTTCAGGGAAGCCAACTAGACTGTTAACCTCTTTACAAAAGGTTGTTATCTGACCGGCTAAATTGTATTGCACCTTCAAAACATTCTGTGCTTTTTACATTTTATGTGCTTATAATAATTACAAATGTATGGTTAACCATGCATGGGCATGTATCATTGAATATTGAATAAATGCTGCTCTTATTAGGGCCTCATATCTATCATACAGTACCAACATCATGAAAAAACATTGCAGTAATTCCACTGGATAAAAGCTTTTAGAAAATCACAAGAATGGCCATTTTTAAGCATCCCGACAAAAATGTTTTAACAGCAGTATTTATTCTAGATCTGGAGGACCTATTACTTTATTATTTCTAATTATAATTAGGATCCAAAAGAAAATTAAAAGCAGCAGTAAAATGGAACTCCACCATTTATATTAACGTTCAAAGTGCTCCAGGATTGTAGTCCTTCTGAATGTCCCTTGTTCTGTTTGACATGAATGAGTAAAGATCCTAAACGCTTCATATCGTGCTGCAATGGTACTCAACTCTCATTCCATGTTTCATATTTACCTTGACCCTTGTGCCCTCAACTCTTGCCCATTTCATTTAATAACCCCCCCCCCCCTTGGTTGGGTATATAGGGCCACAGCCTTTTATTAAACATAAACTGCAACCTCCTGGACCTGTCAGCAAGTAACCCCAACCAGTGACCCCACTTATGCTGACTGCCGCTACATGATCCAGTGAGCACTCATGGGTCGGACCACCTGGGGTCCCGCTTAGGAGAACACCCATAGGCCCACAGCACCTGCCCCTGACCCAAGAGCGCATCCTGTTGGACCCCTCACATTCCTCCAAATTAACCACCAGGGCAAAACTGACCAGTCAACACCCCTCCAATGCCAAGGCCATTTGACCATGCAAATTTGCTTTGGCGATGCCAACAGTAGCTCAATTTACTTCAAACCATCCTACAATCCCATATAAAATAACCAACATTATTTCGAAGAGGTGAACACCAGCCTCCCGATACAGACCAGCGCCTCCAGCCCAGCCGAGACACTCTCACAGACCATACAAACACCGGGAATGTTACCATCACCGACTCTACAGGTGGTTCTACAATGGGGATCACCCCAATGTTCCCAGTTGGGAATCGCCCCACTCCTGATGGAACATTAAGCCTGACCGGAACCTACCAGAGGGAAGACAACACCTCTGCTTGCCCTGCCCCCCTGTACCTAAACCTAGCAAACTGGGCACCATCCTAGTCGCCGCTGGATCCACCATCCAGCGAGCCAACACCGACAGTTGGGCCACACGCTGATGACCTGCTGGACCCTCGTCAGGTCTTTGGGTCTCTTCGAACCTTCTCTGCTGATGCTACTGATCATCTATGCCCTCTGGGGCCCTGCTAAGACAGAGCCACTCCCTAGGAGAATCTCAAGTGAACTGGGGGGAAGGACCTCGCCAGGAGCTTGGCATGCCTCTCCCGGCAGCTCTCAATCTCTGGAAACTGCTTGGGCCTCTCCCTGCCTGTGGCATACTGGGGCCCCTGGTTTCTTTGGGACTAATGGCCCCACCCACTTCCTGCGACCCGCTGTTACCCCTACTTTACTGGTGCCCGATGGAACCACCAACAGTCTGGGGCCTGCTGCGACTGGCCTCTATCTGGGGCCTACTGGAATCCCTTAATTCCTGGGGCTGCTGGGAGCTGTAGTTCCCAAGGCCCAACTGCCTTGATCTAGCCATGTCTCTTGGTGCCTGATCGGACTTCTCCCATGTGGTCTGCTGGGGCCTTGCTCTGCCTAATTCCCTTCTTGAGCAGGCCTCTTCACCCATGCCGCATTCTGAGAGTGTGTACTAACTCTGGGGCTCAGGCAGTTCGGGTTACTGGACCTCTGAGACCTCTGAGGGGCTTGATGCTCCTTCCCCCTAAGCACACATTAGAATTTCAGGGCTGTGCTTGCCGCAACACTTAGCCCTGGACTTGCTGGCCTCTCTTCTTTTGAAATCCCACTGATGTCCTACAGAGGCCCAGAGCCTGGCAGGGTTCCAACAGTTCCTGGTGCCAGCCTGCTCTGTGTTGCTCTGCCCCTTCACTGAGTTCCACCAGAAGCCTCAAGCAATCCTCCACTGGGGGAGTGCAGACACCTCCACTGACTGGGCAATCCTCTCCTCGACCGAAACTGCTCTACCAGACCTCCATTTTGGGTCCATCACGATTGCCTCTAGAGCAGGAGTGTGCAAACTGTTGAAGCTACAGCCCCCTGCCTGCGGCTCCAAGTGCTTGCGTCCCTCCTTACCTTTTTGCTGGCATCAAATGACGCAGCAGGGTCATGTGATGTCACTGCGTTGTCATGGAGACCGGCGGCAAATCACTCCTTGATAAAGTCTAGAAGTGTACGACAAGCATAGGAGAGCTGTGTACCTCCTTTTTTTTACTTATGATTCAATAAAACTGTTTTGTTTTAGACCCTACTCCCCTGGTTGTGCGCTGCTTTTTACCCCTTTTTTTCTTCATTGACGTTACTACAGCGGCTGGCATGCCACAGAAAGGCCTCCTGAAGGGGGTCATCTATTTCATGACAAATGTGTTTACCTTCCTGATTGAGGATTATATTGAAGACACCCCCAATGAGGTTTTAGATGAGTGTGGAGTACCTTACTCTTTCTCAAACTTCAGGGGATATTTGTCATACTGCAATCAAGTTATCATCCCAGGATTGGGAATTTATATGATTCATTTTCCTACTATGGAGTTCTATGTTTATATACAAATGAAATAATGAATAAGATCTAATTTCTTGAGGATGCTAATAGTAACAACACATATTGGACTTGGCACTAGCTGTTCCCAGAAATCTTGTCTCCTGTTACCTTCCCAGACCACACAGCTGTTGCTAGTTAGTCAGACTCATTGCTGGCTCCCATGTGATGATTACATTTCTGTTTACCTTGTTTAAACTCTGCAGGGCGTTTAGCAATTTTCCATATGCTTAAAACAAACTTGCATGCAGTCATTAAATAGCTACTTTTGATGAAAGGTTATCACAGAGCATGAAAAACTAGTTAGCCAGCGTTATTATATTGGAGCTATAAACACACAGAATATTCAAAGTACCCTGATGGGCAAAGAGGTGCTTTGACTGTAGGTCAAAGTTTTAGTAGCTGGACCTGGTGGTGAAGAAAATACTTAATCTGTTTTATTGAAGCTATTGACAGTTAGAGCAAATACATTTCTACTATATGAAACTATGTCAGGATTCTTTTGATCTAGGGTTGCCAGGTGTCCAGTATTGAACACTGTCCAGTAAAAGATTAGAGGTAATACTGGACATGAATGTGTCTGGTATTACCTCTCTGGACATATCTGTAGTGACCTGACCGGCATGGTGGACAGCAGGACTTCCCTGAGGAAAGAGAGAGCAGAGCTGGTGCTATGGGTCTGGGCAGCTTCCTCCATCCTGATTAGCTGCTTCTGGGTAATGCAGCCAATCAGGAGTTGTCAGGATCCTGGGGTTGCGGCCAAGGAAAGGAGGAAACAGCATGGAGCACCATTGTGTCCAGTATTTTTGGAGAAGCCACCTGGCAATCCTATTCTTATCTAATATGTTTGATGTTAGTCTGTTAACTCCTTTAATTTGCTTGTTAGCCATGTGTTAGGTTTTATTGGGAAAACTAGCACTGATGAATATAAGTGATATGCTATGTTAGCAGTATAAATTAATGCACACAATTGGGAATGTATTGCAGGAGCCTCGCATTGCATTAATGGTGTGCATATATAATGTTCATATTATAAGTGCATATTTAAAGTGCAGAATAAGAGTTAGGCAGTTGTTTGGAAGGAGAATGATCCTATATTATTTACTTAATAATTTACAATTCTACTGACTTGCTTGAAACCCTATAGTAAAGTACACCGCCTTGTTTGTCTGTCTGTCTGTCTGTCTGTCTGTCTATCTATCTATATGTGTATGTGTTTTACCAGACAGTAATGCATTGAGAGGTACCTCTCTCTTTCAAGTATGTCCTGGGCACAGAGTTATGATGACAATGCATGGTTACATTAAATAAACAGGGTTATACATTACAGTATATTTACAGTATATTTAAAGACATTGCATGCACAGTTAAAGATAATATATGTTATTTTTATATGTTATAAAAAAAAAACCTTGGAGATGTGCGCCGTGCACGTGGACGCAGCCTAAAGGGAGAGAGGAGAGAGCTGCAGGTGCCGGGTAAGGCTACGCTTATAGTGCCGGTGTCATCAGGCTGCGGTCGCTGGAAAAATCAAATAGAGATGACTTCCAGCGATCGCGACCAAGCCGTTGCTCCGTTCCGTCTTGCTTACTATAAGCGCACACGAGGGCGGCAATGCATTTGTTGTGATGCGACGTCGCTGTCGCCGTCGTTGTCACTATAAGCGTAGCCTAATTTCTCGCGCAGCAACCATTTCGCAAAAAAAAGGATATGTTTTTAAATCGGGAGTAACACTCAGTCCATGTTATAAGCGGATCTGCTTTGTAGCGGATCACGCTATAACGGGGTTGAGCTGTTCTTTGTGCTTTGATTCAAGAGATCTAGTTGTTTGAGCATTTTGCAGTGATGTGCTGTAGATACATTGTACAACAAAGTGACATATCGAGTTGTAGAGTGTGTCTAGTTTACTAAGGTGAGTGCTTTACAATATTCTATGTCCCCATCATCTATAAATGGCATTAGCATCTGCTGTGCGATGCTCTTTCTGACCAGCGAGCTGGCTAAATGACTAATGTTGTTAATTATTATTTCATTGTAAGAAATCACAAAACGGAATAGAAGATTCCCTAAAACATAACAACAATAAATAAAATACATGCAATGCTTGGAAAGCCCTTCTAGCAGTAGAGCGGTTAATAGCCAACAATTACCTGCATATTTAGATGTATGCCTATGAATGTAGCTCTTGTGTTTATGCAGCTCACAGGTTAATATTTTGTTTTTATTGATTCAAGTGGAGCTTGACTTTACAATAATGACATGTCCATTGGTTTTGCCAGCTGTGATGACCTTGATTAAGGTTGAGGGGAACTCTCTGGGGGTGTTAGGATGCCTTTAGATATTTTCAATATGAGTCGACTTGGTAATTATATACTGTAACCCCTCGTTCTGGGATCTTTCATTTTCATTAAACCTGGACAAGTGTAATCAATTCTCCTTGTTCGCTTGGGTATCATTTACAAATCACTAGCCACGTCCTTCTAAAGCTCTGAAACTCACAGCAGTACTAAGAAGTTAATTGTTAGCACAAATAGCTTATGGATTCTACCAGCTCAATAGCTACAACCACTATGACTATGAAACTTTGCAGAAGTGACGGTGGGATCCAGTTGGGATACGGATATTTAAAGCAGCACCAATAACATCAATTGTACAAAATGCACAATTCAAAACAAGCCTGCTTAGAGAGGGTCAGTATCGCATTCTGCATTGTAGAGCCCCAATGTGAAAATCCTCTATTATGTGATAAACAGTATCTATCATTAAGGTATGCAGAATTATATGCATAGCCAGGCCCCCGACAGCTTTCCCAGGGCCCAGGACTAGAGGTTACACCAGTGCTACCCTGTCAGCAACCCTCCAAGCCCCCCTTCCTCCCTCTCTCACCTCCCTCCTCACTCTCTCACCCCCCTGTCTCACACTCCCCCAATTCCCCCATGCATTCCCTTCCCCCCTCTAACTCTCCCATCTTACACTCTTCCCCTCTCTCTCTCACTCTTCCTCTCTCTGACTCCCCCACCACCCCTCTCTCTCACTCCCCACCTCTCCTCTCTCTCACTTGCCCACCTCCCATCTCTCTCACTCCCCCACTTCCCGTCTCTCTCACTCCCCCACTTCCCATCTCTCACTCCCCCACTTCCCATCTCTCACTCCCCCACCTCCCGTCTATCTCACTCCCCACCACTCATCTCTCTCACTCCCCACCTCCCCTCTCTCACTCCCCACCTCTTCTCTCTCTCACTTGCCCACCTCCCATCTCTCTCACTTCCCCACTTCCCGTCTCTCTGTTCCCATCTCCCCTCTCTATCCCTCCCCATATCTCCACTCTCTCACTTGCCCACCTCCCATCTCTTTCACTTCCTCTCTCACTCCATCCCCTCCCACTGTTCCTTCCTCTTCCTCTCTGCCGCCTTACCCCCCCTTCTCCATTTCTCCCACTCTCCCCCAACCCCCTTATCTCCATATTTCCCCCTTCTTGGGGTTACAGTGGCACTCCAGTACTCAAAGCCATTTAGCCTCAGTTTATCCCAGTGCTCTGTCAGTCCCATTTTCGATCCTGTATTACAAATCTGGGATTCCAGGGTGCCCCTGGATCAGCTCTACAGGCAGGTCCCCACATACCTCAATCCTAGTCTGTCTAGAAGTGTCAGTTCAGATACAGAAATCCTCAATCTGTAGTGAGTTTGCCAGAGCTCAAGAAGGGGCCCATAGAAACAGAGCGTAACAGACGTTATGCTAAACGGGAACAGGTCAATTAAGGAGAATCCAGTCAAATGCCTGCACTTCCCCAGTGTGTTTAGTGTGCTAGAAAAGCGAAATTAAATGGACAACATCTAAGCTACTAATTACTGTACAGTTTATGGATAAGAAGAGCCCTAGTAACAAGGGGCACAGAGTGTTTCTACTGCAAAAGTTCCTGGCGCCCATCTTTCCCACCTTTGCTATCTCATCGCCCAGCCGCATGAAGCCTGCACCCTGAATAAGGTAAAGCCTTCTGAGTAGCCAATAATAGCGACACTGATGTAAGTGTAGTAGGGCCACCCCTGGCTACTATTCTACCCAATGGGCTGGCAGTAAACCCTGGTACTATCAGGTTGTCAGTAGTTGGTATGGGGTTTTTCCCCCTCACCTTTGGTACTGCACTTGAGTGACAGCAGAGGGTGGTACATCCTGTTGTAGCTGGTACAATGGGGTGCCAGCCTTCTGGCTGTATGTAAGGGTAGGACCGCCCTAAAGTTAGTGGTTCCTTGACCTCTGAGGAAGGCAGGTCACACAACTGAGATTGGGGCCTTCCCATGTACTCTTCCCTCCGGGGGAGAGTGAGCGTGGACCACACCTCTGCCTCTGCTAGTGAGGTGGGGAAGAGCTAGGACGTCTGCGGGTGCCCTTCGACTGTAGTGACGGTCCAGGGACCATCTTCAGTGAAAGCTGACCTGACAGACTGCATCTGGCAGAAGACTGCCGTGTAACTGTTACTGCAGAGTGTAGTAATAAACCTGTTCCTGTTTTGCAACATATCTCCTGCCTGGTGCGTGACCTTACTGGGGGAGAGGTAATAAGTTCTACCGTGGGAGATCACCTTCAGTTCCAGGAGTCCGCGGCAGATGGAGGCGCTGCACTGCTAAGGAGATATGTGGGGTATGAACCCTAGAAGCCTGTTCCTGTGTCCCCACTACCATCGGCGGATGACTTAGCCCTCCTGTTGCCAGCAGGTACATGCACCATACACCCTGTAATGGCCCCTATCTGCGATTGGGTGGAGGAAACACTGTTACATAAACATATTTTGCTAACCAATCAAATGGGAATTTCAAGTAGTAATATCTGAAAAAGTACAATTACATGACTGCGTGTGGTCTTTTCTTCTAGTAGATTTGATAAAACCCTGCAGCATTGCATTCCTACAGCAGGGGTGCGCAAACAGGGGGGGGGCAATTTTTTAGGGGGTCGCAGCGGTTGCAGCGGCCCCGCGCTCTTCCCTTAAGGCATTTAAATGAATGCCGGGGATCGCGTGAGGCCTCTGCAACTTCACTTACCTTGTCTTCAGCGACGCGTCGCAAAGGCAACGCAGCATCAAATTATGCCACGGGGTCACATGACATCATGTAGACATTGGGGATTCTGAGTAATGACATGCAAATGAGCAATGTGTGGCACATTTTTTAATGTCTGGTTATATCCACGTACCAGCTTCACATTGCATAGCCAGCAACCAACCTGGCACTGATGAGACCCAGAAGGTGGAAATAGCTGTCTGTCAGTAGTGTTCCTGGCTCTGCACTTCTTTAACCCGGGCTGTGCTGGAAAGCTGTGCAATGCGGCAGGCATAAGTTTACAAGGGTCCATGTTAAAATGGATGAGAAGTAAAGAGTGACACACTGCGCTCATTTGCATGTCATTACCCAGAATCCCTGGCTGCAGTGGAAGCACTGTTTGCTAAGCGACAATGGTAAAGGACAGGGTTGCAGACCTGCCTGAGACATGCAAATGCAACACATGTGGTATTTTATTTACTGTAATCTAAAATATGGAACTTGAGTCACAGGTGGCACTTGCTTTATAGACAACAGAGACATTCTTCCACACATTATATTCCCTCAGCTTGACAATCTAGGAGACATGTGTGCAACTGTACAATACTGTATGTTTACTTCTTTCAAAAACGTTATTCCCACCTGAAAGGTAGGAACGATGTATTTCCAACTTGGATACAGCTATCGATGTGTGATTCCAGACGTTGTAATACAATAACAAAGGATTATTCTATCTTCTCAGCTCCATCGCTTCTCGAGAACACCAGATGTTTGTCCAGCTGGTTTTGTATCAACTGTCTCAGGAGTTACCAAGAACAATATCTTAACGCGATTAATTTGTAGTAAATAACCACCTAATTAATTTATATTTACTGTACAAGGACGTTTATAGAACAATCTGTTCCTCTAAGAAATACAGTGTACCTGTTTTTCTTTTGCCATCAACTAAAAGAGCATGTGTTAGCAGAAGCATTGACATTATCTATTAACTACTTCAGTGATTGAGAATCTGCAATGCAGAGCAGTAGAGTGCGTGCCTCTTAATACTGAGGTACTTACAAGCGTGCCACTTACTTTCTTCCTAGTGCAGCTACAATCAAACTTGACCTCATTAGTGCAGTTACTACGCTGATTCTTTACCTTCACAGTATAGTAATCCCTGGACATGTAAAGGGAGGAGTGGCGAGACTTAACCAGAGGTCAGGTTGCGTACTGGGGATCTGGAGAGGTACATAAAGGAGTACCTCCCTCTTTCTGCAGGATGTACTAAAGAGAAGTTATGTTTTTCGAGGTATTAGGGGAGTAGTATGTTCAAGAAGGATTGGGGCATTGCTTAGTAAACGTCACAGCTTGGGATGTTATGGCGTGTAGTGTTTGCTCGAGGAGGGAGAACTCGTCAGTATTGGCTACTGGTGGAGAGGTGTCAGACCTCGTAAGTGAAAGAAAGTGGAGGATCCAGGGCACTTCGGATTTGCAGAGAAGAAATGTATTCTTTTAGTGGCACACACAACGTTTCGAACTTATGCAAGTTCTTTCTAAAGTGACTGGCCTCGTAAGTGGACATTTGGGAAAGGCGGTACCATTCCCAGCTCGGATGGTCGGAATGGTGGTGTCCTTCCGATTGGAGTGTATTGTGCCATATGGTCTGGGTGGGGAGTGACGATGTGAGCACGAGCTGAGGGTTTACCTTGAGCTCCTTGTTAATGATAATGGAGTAATCTGGCTGCGTCCCTAGTTGGGATAAATTGTTACATTTATCCTGTTGTGTTAAATGTTGTTATAATAAAGCTGTGATCGTTTTTTTTTTCCTCCCAAGAAGTTGTGTGTGTGTTGTTATTGGGAATACAGGGGAGGGGACCAGCTGGATGGGTGGGTAAGTCATGGCTACTAATGCGCTGTGCAATTTAAGTAATGTCTCTGTTTAAATAGATGTATCAAATGCTATGTATAACAATCCCAGGCTCATGAACAACATGAATTGTTTGCTGTTTACAGTATGAGCAACAATGTACCAGCGTCTAAGGTAATAACTACATGTGGAGATGGCTCAGTATTGTGAGCAGAGGTTATAAACGTGTATACTTGTTTCTTTCATGTCTTTCCAACTTAGTTCTTCAGTTTCTCTCATTTTCTCTGAAACTCTTTCTCTGCGGCAAAATCACTAAGCCACAATGTGGGGGGTCGGAGCGGCTCAGTGAGTAAAGACGCTCACTCTTTAAACAATAACACTGGTTCAATTCCCAGTGTCAGGTCTGTGTGACCTTGCGCCAGACACCTTATCTCCCTGTGCCTTAGGCGCCAAACACATAGATTGTAAGCTCTTCTGGGCAGGGACGGTGTCTGTAACAATCCTATGTGCTGTGTACCGCGCGCTGTATTGTAATTGGGATGCACTTTGAGTCTCATTGGGAGAAAAGCGCGATATGAAATAAAATAATTATTATTACACCCAGTCCGCAACTACTGTAAGTCAATGGCAGGTAATGCCGGATAAGGGTTAAATACTTCTCACCAGTGCTTAGTGACTCCCGTGGACTCTTATCCTCCCTACAGCCCTTCCTGGTTCCTAACAGACTTTCATTTATTTCCCCTTTTTATTTTATTATATATTTATGAATAAATGTGTGTATATATATATATATATATGTAACGGGTGTTCTTGTCTGGTCTGACCCCCCCAATCTCACATTTGCCCCTGTGGTCTATCCAGCCCCATTACATGCGTGTGTATGGTGGTGCACCTGTAGGCAACAGGACTCCTGAGTCTCCCGCATGATGGTATTCGGGGATGTCAATCAGACAGGTAGCTGAGGTAGTGGGTGCGAGTCCTACTTACATCACATGCAGCGCCTCCACCTCATCAGGATCTATGCGTATGCAGATAGATGGTCCTGATGAGGAACTCCTTCTTGGTGGTGAGGGCCCCAGGAGAGTAATTGCAGACTCACACCATGGGGTTCTCGTTAAACAAGCCATATTTATTGTGCGTGGTGATAAGGGCCAGCTGCCCCTCACAGTCCTTGTCTCAGCCGCACATTGTTCCGTGATTCCCTTTAAAAGGTACGCCCTCCCAATGGAGTGGGATTCCCTCTCCCTGTAGGGAGATCACCCATGTGCCAGGTCCCTGGACACAGTTGGCCTTCTCTGGCTTGATATAAATTGATGCCACTAGTTACTGCACTAGTGGGCACCTTTAACTTGCTGCTTCACCTTGCACCATCAACTCGCAGCAACCACACGCACTAACTTTAGGCAGTGTAGTGCCTTATATACCTCAGGAAGCAGGCACATCTCTGATGTCACTCACTAGGGACTCCGAGCATGTAGCCACTCCCATCCATACATAGGGCACCTCAACATGGTGTGAGGGTAAACCTCCATGATTACTGCTGGCATTCCTGTAACTTACCAGGTTTTACTGCCAGCAGGAGAGATGACTGTAGACATTGTTATGCATGGCTACATACTCCCCCTGGTGAATCCCCACCATCCCGGCTGGGACCTAAATTTGGTGTACCTTTCTTCAGGAAACACTGCAAAAGGAACACACAATCAAAAGTCATAACAATGCTTTTCATAATTAGCTATAACACAGCACTCACTGACCAGCAGGGGCGCTCAAGATTTCTTTTCACAGACCTCGTTTACTTTCTCCCTAATAATAGTGACGAGGATCTGGCTTCTTCACTTCTCTGCCCACCATGTCGGTCACTGTCACACTATACTCCACCTTATGCATATAGATGCTGCGCCCAATACTCCAGACGCGCATCAACTGGGATATACGTTCCTCTGCTCTGGGGCCCTCAATGGCACCTCCCTTGGTAACCATGTGATACTCAATATCCTCCCTGAGCCACCCATCCCGGCGGTCCTCTATCTCCTGCATGAGGGGTTCGGGAACATATGGGTATTCTAGCCAATGGGTTCGTTTATATTTAGCTATAATGGCCCGTTCTGCTCGGCAGGCCCTTGTCAGCTTAGCACTGCCCGCTCTCCCTGGCAACACCCATGACAGGGGTTCCTCGGGATCCACCGGATCATCCAACCAATCCGGACCCAGGGGTTCTATCAATCTTCGCCCAATTTTATACCACCTCTCCTGAATCTCCCTTAGGTGATCCTCCTCCGTAAACTCTCCTTTAGCCCACCAATGATCTACCACCCCATCCTGATCTATGATGAACCGGGTCCTATCAATCCAGGGCACATATCCCTCAAATAAGGGGGCCCACCATCGGGTTTCCCTAACTTCCTCTAGCGATTCTTCCTCTAGATCTCCCTCTTCTGGTACACCCCCGGAAGATATGCCCGACGTACACTCGGACGGTGCTTGATTGTCCGAACCCTTTTTCTGGCTCCCAATAGTAACGCTCACATTACTGGGACAGTCACTGGACACCGACACCTGTCGTGTAATCCTCCCTCCTCCCACTGACCCATCATCAGAGGTCCCATAGTCCAGACTCTCAGTCCGTTCATCGGAAGCGTCCCGTGAATCCCCTGACATCCCTAAACTAGAAGATGACCCAAAATGGAAAGTGAATGGGGCTGGGACTTTAACTAGGGCCTGGGGTCTAACTAGGACTGGGGTTTGGGGATAGGGCCGCACAGTCGGTATCCGCGGGGCTGGGACCCGCTCTTCTCCGCTACCTGGTCCGGTTCTGCCACAGGGACTCTCCGTCTCTCCGGTCTCCCGACTCCTCGATCGCTGCGTCGATCGCCCGCTCTTCTTGGAATTGGGTGTCCGACCTCCACTGCTCGAGCGACGGGGCACGATCATCTCCTTCGCAACTCCACCGGAAGTGATGTCCGGACACGCACGTGTACCGCCGCCATCTTGGGTTGGGTTCCCAAGCGGGACCTCTTCCTCCACCATGATATCCGGCAACATCTTTTTCCGTCGTGGCGCCGCCGGGGCCTGGCCCTTTCCTTCCTCCGCCACCGTCATCTTGGGAGCCTGGGATGAGCATGGACTCTGCTTACCACTCCGGGGCGTTGGAGTGGACCTGCCGCCATCATATCCGCTGGTCACCATGGCCGTGGGACTTCGCCGCGGTATGAGCGACACTCGGCTCCGTTATTCACCGAGACCGGTAAGTTGCACTCTTTTAGTTGTACTGCTGCTGTGGTACGCCGGCGGTCGGGTCGTAACGGCAATAATACTGAGGGACTCCTCGTCCGAGGACTCCAATTTGGCATTTGGCCGGGGCATTCCGCCTGGTGATTTGTGGCGCGGCCCCCTCTTAACACCGCATTGGTGACCGTTTTTCTCGATCGGCTCTGTTTTGATGACCGGAGCGGGTCCCTGTTCACTGGGACTCGTAGCCTCCCTCCAGAGCGCACCAGGAAGTTCCGCAGCCAGCATAGCGGCATCTTCCGCCACCTCTATTGCTTGAATCGGCACAAAGGTTGGCATGGGCCATAGATATTGTAGTCCACACTGGGCGCATCGTGCGGTAGAGCTCACTGCTCCGCCCGGCAGTCAACACTGCAGGCATAGGCATGCTACTGTCTCTACGCCCTCTACTCGGAGGATCAGGATGTCTCCTGGAGCCGAATAGGGATGCGTGGTTATCAAAGGACCTTGTTCTTGTTTGCAAGCCATAGTCACCAATGGAGGTGCTCGCACTAGTGGTCTGTACGGCTTGCTGGTTCCTCGCAACTGAAGGGCATGGGCTGGGTCACCAACCCTTCCTCCAGCTTTCTCCATCCGCATCTGCCAAGACAGGAAACCACTCCCCCTGGTTGAAACTCGGGGGATGTCCCGTAGACTTGTAGGCTGGCCCAGCACAGGGGCGGAACTAGTGACAGTCCATGTGGGCACGGCTCCAGCTTTCGTGCCATACCCCCCAACAGGGCGGGGTCTCTCCGTTCGCGCCACTCCTGGCCAACTTTCTGCAGATTTAGCATTTGCAATATTCTCTGCAACTGGCCCACGCGGTTTCCCAGGGATGCGGGAACCGCCATCTTGGATTGCACTGTCAATCATATTCATCGTTGA